>NC_048410.1:25577573-25603138 GCF_013103735.1 Etheostoma cragini | reverse complement strand
GGGACAAAGCCGGGACAAAAACCCAGGGAAGGCCAAACAGGAAAAATACCCCAACAAAAACCCCAAACCATAACATTTCCCATAGAGCCAGGCAGTTATTCATGGATCCACGATACTATGCATCCTGATAAAGTTCCCTTGGCCTATGGAAATATAATAGCTCCCTCACATCATCAAATACCCTTCACCATACCTAGAGATTGGCGTGGTTTTATTTCAGTTAGCTTAATAGCTGGTTTGATTTGCATCAGGAGAGGATTTTAGTGAGGGGGGGGATCCATGAAATAACTGATCTTTAATAATAACAATCTATTTCCTCAATGGGAATTTAACATAGGGGTTTGTATACTTATGCCGCCTGTATTTTAAGGAAGAACATTTATTTATTTACAAACATTGTTCATTTATAAAGAAAATTGGTGTCCCTAAAAGTTGGATTTTTCCTATTTTTTTAATTAGGGCAATAAGGTTCCCATACTCATCATCAGCACTGTATACAAACAGTTGTGTAACACTTTGATGACATTTGATGACTTTTTTCTCCAGAGCACCAGGTTAAGTAGCGCTGACTATAATAAGTGAACCTACCTTCATGTGTAAAATCTATGACGTGCCCCTTTGAGTTACAACAATTTGAATTGGTAAAAGTATATGATGAGTACAGACCACGAACGAGGTCAGTCATCTCTGTATCAGTGTGCAGATTGTTGTCCAATAGGTGTTTAGCAGGAAGAAGTAGTTCGGCTCAACAGATGGAGATTCCTGTGATAAAGGCTGACATCTGGCGCATCCCTCACACACAGGATAGATAAGTGGTGAAGCCAGACCACACTCCAGCGCTGACACAGTCTGGCAATGCAAGCCTATGTTAAATAGATATTGGCTTAACAATGCCAGATCCTTTTTGACCCAATCTCAAAATCCTTTCATCGCTTCAAAAAAAAAAATACAAACTGAATGAAGAGTATTAGTTAGCAGTAGTTTGTTCCTCAAGCACATAGGGCAAGATAATGTGAGGCAGCCCTAACCTGACAGAGGATCAGAGGAACACAGGTCAGAAATGCAACCCTGCTTGGTCTGTTTGTCTGTTGGAAGGAGATGAGGTTAATTTAGTGAAGCCTCCTGTGGAGAAGTGTTGCATACAAACACTTAACAAAGTGGATCTGGTTCTCTAATGCTCCTATGATTTCCATTAAAAATAACTAAATCCAACTGAGGTCCATTTTACCACAGTTAATAACTTTGCCTAAAATCAGGTGTGTGAGGAAAGGTGATGTGAGGTAGCTCAGGATGAGCAATGAGATGACCAGAGGGGAAGCTATCCCTCGTCATAATGATCCTGGCTCTCAATATGCAATAACATGTATTTTTAATGCTACTGTACATGTTATGTCATCACAACTTTCTTTAGTTGTGATGGTGGACATATTCTAAGCATTCCCAGAGATCGTTAGCTTATCCTATGCCGTCTATTCACTTAAGCTATCGTGCTTTTCTTTATTAGTGTAAATCACAGTGGGACTGTAAAAGAGACCGCCTGACCTTTACTGACTTCTCAAACAGTTCTGTAATAAATCATACCCTTGCAAAGCTGATGCTAATTGTTGTAGACATTATTTAAACAGAGGTTAAATCAGGTCATTTTGGAGCTTGCAGTTTGTGTTGTACTGGACTGCATTATTCTGAAAGGTGTTTTCTATATTCTCTCCCCATCTTGTCCAAATGGTTGAGGACAAAATATTAGAAACAAAAAATAATAATAATAATAATAAAAGCCTCTCTACCTGAAGTGTAATGTCAGTCTCAAGTACAGGGCATCCTATCTGTCTGCTCCCTCAGCACTCTGGAAATGTGATTTTTTGTGTGTTTTTCAGGCACACTATACCGTATGGTATGTCCAGTTACCAGGGTCCCCTGCGCAGGAGGCGCTCGGCTGGAACTGAGCAGGGGAGGAGGGGGGCGGCTGCCCATCGCTGTGTGTGTGCACAGCACGATGACTCCGACTGCAGCGGCTTCTGCATGGACAGGTAACTCTAGCTGTGCCTGTGCTAATGTTTAGTGGACATTTCCTCAAGTACCTTTCAAAAATAACACAAAAATGTTCTTCCTCAAGGATATGCCAACAGTGAACATGTTCTTGACCCAGAGCATTACACTTTTCATACAATAGCCTCTCAAAACCTGCAGACATAAAAATGCCTTTGGTTCACGATAGCTGAACAATTAATTAGCAGCACCTGATAAGATCTGTTTGACGTTTTGTGTGTACGTGTGATTTTCCCAGCAGACAGAGGAGGCCACCACCCTGAGCAACTCGTAAAACAGACAAGAGGACAGCTTCTCTGCACAGTGGGCCTGTTATGAAATAATAACATATAAGTGACTTGCTAATGACCTGAAAAGTGGACATGTGTTATTTGGTGCCTTGTGATCAGAATGCTGGGTGAATAACATGCAGAGCTGCTGAAAGCGAGGGGCACCATCACTCTCTGCCTGGGTCTGGACAATTTTTCATTATCCTGTTACAACTGAGGATGGTGTACATGATGGCCTGCTTGTTTCGACAATGACTCTAGTAGAGCGCAAACATGCCCAAGCCGCGTGATGTGGAGGCCACTTCAAGAGCTTCTGCCAGCCAACTCCACCATGTCCATTCCGGTAAATACCCAAGAACGGTATCACTCTACAGGGACATCATTCTGTCAGTAACTCAGCAGTATTTTCTTTAAAAAAAAATTCAAGAGTTCCAGATTTTTTAATTAGTTTTTTCCCTTATAAATGCAGTTAGTTTCAGCAGTAACTGTTATTATTGTTTGTATTATTTTACTTTTCTGTGAGATTTGGAGGTTAATTAACTTTTGTTTAGCTGTATCCAAGTCTTGTGAATATACAATGTGTTTCAATATATGTAGGCTATAAATCATATTTCTGCACAATACCTATATGTACAATAAAGGTGTAAAGTAAGATTTTGCATATAGAATTACACATGTCTTCAGGCCAATCAACAGTCCTGTTTGGTAAATAACCCAATTGAGTAACAATTGCCGTGGGCCATACAGTAAATTAATTATAAGCATTATTTATCCTGTGCTTAGTCTTGTTATGGTTTAGCCCTGAGGCAATTCCCCAATGAACTGACCATCTAAACAGGAAAGATGTGAAGAAATAGCTGTTTGTAAGTTGAGCATCTCAGCCTACTGACTCTGTTTCAGTTTGACAAAAGGAAGACATTGATTCCTTACTTAATGTTAAAAATATTCTGATGCACATCTGGCTTCTTATTTTTTTCATGAAAGTGATACAATTTTAATTTTCCATGAAAGAATGGTAGAGAATGTCAGGCGAGACTCTGATCAATCATGTTTGGCTCCTTTTCCATCCATTCTGAGTTCATATCAGGAGACACTAGACTAGCTGTAGTTGAGATTTGCCCTGACTGACGCACACCATGCTATTGCATTGCACAGTGCTGTCAGGTACACCTTCTACATATTGTTAACTTTTGTCATTTTAATATGTAGAAATGCTGAATTACCCCAATGATCTATTCATATTATCTACGTATTGAATGATGTCTCCACACAATGATCAAATTATTATCTATTGAAGCTATACTATATGCATGCTTTGTTTATGTTGGTGCCTCCCTGCCAAGTTAACGTTGCCACAGTAATATACAGAGGCCACATATGCAGAGGGATTGAAATCATGAAAAGTCTATCATTTTAATCCAAGTTGCTCTGGCCCTCACTATGTTCATATTGGGGGATTGTGCCGCGCTGTCACAGTCCTGCTTTTGGTTTGTGATATCTTTTGGACTGTCTGACCGTTTTTGTTGGTTTTTGAGTTTCCTGTGCTTCTGTGTGCCTCATGTGTCTCCCGTCCCTCATGCCCTGCATGTCTTTCCTTGTTCCCCTGTTTTGTGTCTATCCTTGTCAGCATGTCTTTGTGTGATTCATCCTCTTTCACTTGTTACCACCGTTGTTATACTGGGTTCTGTTAGTTTCCTGTTTTATTTCGGAGTCTCTCTCTTTCTACTGTGTCATGTCTTGTTTTACTTCCTGCCTTCCGTGTGATTTCCCGCCTCTGTGATTGTCTGCCCCGCCCTGATGTGTTTTGTTAGGCCTCATGTCACCTGTTCCTTGTTAGTACTGTTAGTACTCTGTGCTTTCTTTGTTGTCCGATACTGGTCATTCCCTGTGTCACTGCACGGTGGCTTCAAAGTGGTTTTGGTGTTTCAGTTTCCCAGTTTGCATTGGATTTTGTTTGGATCTTGCATTCACCTGTCTTAGAATTGACCTAACTTCCTCAGGACCCTTTTTGTTGTAAACCCTTTTTTTCTCAAATACATTTTCTAACTCTTCCTGCTGCTGGGTACAAGCCTACAATTCCAAGTTGTGGCAAGTGCATGATCTCTGGTAAATGGCTAAAAGAAATAGTATGTGCTTTATGACTTTCGTGTTACTATAAGCACAATGTTAACAAGGTCTTTTACTCAGCTAACCCTGGCCCCCAGGATGTGGAGGCTGGGCTGCTGAATGCTTTGTGTCTCCCCAGCCTTAACTAAGTGCTTAGTTCCCTAATCATAACCACACTCTTAGCCATGTGATGGTTGCCATGCGATGTTGGCAATGGCCATTGCAATGTGAATTATTATGACTTTGCAGAAGGGTTTAATGTCAATGTTTTGGTGTTGTGTTCAGCATGGCAGAGGCTAGTGACCATTCTGGCACTGCTGCCAAGAAAAAAATCCACAACTCAAGAATGTTTCAGTAATTCTCTAGTGCCAACTTTGCCTACAAGTGGTTTTAATGACACGGGAGAAATGTTTGAGTACCGAGGATGAAATAAATCATTATGTTAATAAAAAGAAAATTTCAGTTTTCTTTGAAGATCATCTTAAACATGTTCAGACATCTGGGAACATGCCAGAGTCGCCCTGGATCAAATTTAATCAAGTTGAGCATTCTTGAGCCTTTTCATTATCTTTTTCAACTTCTAATGAAAAAAAAACATTTCTCAGACCAAATTATATTTGCAATTATAGCTTTATTACAAATATGAAAGTACTGAAAGCTGCTCTGCTCAGATCTTAGATTTGTTATTTATTCTTTGATAAGATATTGTCTGAACTTTATCCATATTCTTTATAAGTAAACAATTTTTTTTGTTATTTTTGTTCGTTTACAAAGACAACCCTTGATGCATTTGATAAGTGTTTGCAGAAAAATGTGTTTATACTCAGCAAAGTAAGGCATTGGAAAGTATCTTGTTGGCACCGGTATGAAAACCTTTGGACCATACTCTATCTGCTGAACCAACTTTTGTTTGCAGGTGCATAAAGTATGTAGAACAACAGATGAACCTCAGTTTCTATCAAGACTGGAAGCAGCTGTTGAGGGATTTTAGTTGTCCACACAAAATGCCCCCATTACTGTTTATCCTTTGTGTATGTTTAGGAAAAAACTGTAATGTGAGTCATGCAAACAACTGAGAAACATTTGACATGAAACAACTGACATGTTGGTAATGTTACCACACACACTCACACTTACACATCATCTTCCATTTCATTGATGTGAGTCTCTTTTCGGATTGAATGCTACCCTACCACATACCTAAAACAGATTTGATCCTTTAGGTATGTGGAAGTGCAGTGTTTTTTGTGACTTCCTGTTCAGCCTGAAGGCTGATGAAAACAGCAGGAAACTCTCCAACTTGACCACAGCTTTTTGTCCCCACCCCCGGCTGCTGCCACCCGCTCTCGTCTACTTTACAGCCGTGGCGCAACTCATCTTGAATGAGCCCAGTATTTACATTAACAATATTACTATAGTACATGTAAACACTTAGCCCCGCTTCCTGTGTAGCCTGATTGCTCCCAGTAACATGGTTTCAGGTGAGAATGTAAACATCAATGTGAATTACAAGCACAGGGTGGGACTGCTACAGTACCATGTTCAGTGGATCATCACAGAGACTCCTTAGTCGCCTTTAAGTACTTTTTGTTGTTGCCGTTGAGGCTAAGAGGATTTTTAATGAGTTTATAAGGGCTCAGTTATTTTGCATAACGGCTGTGAGCAAATTTCATTTAGTCTGTTCACCGTGGGACAAAGAGAATCATTATGGTCAACTTTGAACAACAACAAAAAGTATTTAATCCGCTTGCTTTGAGGAAAAATAACCAGCTACTCTTTTCTGCCTGCACAGCTGAAATGGTGCGTGGAAGGTGAATTTAAAAGCCGTCATGCTATTCTGTCTGTTCTGTTTTTATCTGGTTGTTTTTTGTCAAAGCAAAGTCTAACAGAAGAGGTCTGTCTCAGTGAAGTGTCTGTTATGTTAGGTAGCAATGCTTGAAATGCACTGATGGTTAGACCCTTTGCTTGTTTTGCATTTTCACAGGATCAGCCTGCATTCCATATTCTTCCAGGATATATACACAACCAACTTATTATTCATTCCATCTGAGGCGTCAGCATTTCTATCATGTGTATAAGTGGCACAAATCCCTGCTGCTGGCTGGAGCTGAAACCATTCATAATACAATAAAGATTGCAAGTCTGTGACACAATATTAACAGCCTGGTGTGTGTGTGTGTGTGTGTGTGTGTGTGTGTGTGTGTGTGTGCGTGGGTGCGTGCGTGTGTGTGTGTGTAGAAAATTTGTAGAGACTGCGATAGCATCACAACTGTAACCCCTAATTTCAACAGGATGTGTAACGGCTGCGGATCAGCTCCGCTGTGTGTCTGCTACATGCAGTGCGGAACAGGACGGCGGATCATATTTCCCTACACTACACCTTGAAAACACAGCACAGAGTTGTTTCCTCTCTATTCCTCTGGATGGAAACAAACTGTTGTTGTTGTTTATGTGGTTCTAGTCCACGTGAATTTGAAGACGACTTGATTGATACCAAACATGGCCAACAAAAACTATTCCTGTGATCTCTTACAGCTGTCTGAAGGCAAAAATATGGACTTCTGATGGCATTTCACCATTTCATAAAATTATGATTACTTATTTCTATAAATCTATGTATGTACTTCTTTCAGACATATCTGTGAGTGATGTGGATGTGTTTTTGTATTTCAGAAGTTTTGTATTTAGCACTTTTTTGGCTTTTTTAGAAATAAGAAATAAGACAAACATACAGACATATCTGTAGAAATACATTCATATAAAATCCATTTTATAAGTCATTGTTTACTGGATTTTTTCTGTTCTAAGTTGAGACATGTGGCTAGAGTACTATTTTAGTATATGCCCTATAATATGCTTACAGTAGTGCTTTTTATTAATTTTTCAGATGATTTACTTGGACGGAAATAGAAATTCTGTGTTCTAACCTCTGTAGCTCTGTGTCAGTAAGGCCTAGTGTCCCACTGCCACTAGAAACAACAAGTTGAGAGTGTTAACTTCCCAATGAACTCAGGGTCATCCCAGAGGGCCAAAGCATGTGGAAACAGCAGCACTATTTTAAGGGTAAAAATTTAGGCGAGAAAAACATATATTTTCAAGTAAAATCTGCCTGCCTCTATGGAAATTTAACATAGGGGTGTGTATACTTATGCCCTCTGTATTTTATAGAAGAACATTTATTTATTTACGATACATTATTCAATCACAAAGAAAATTGATGTCTTTAAACGTTGGATTTTTCCTCATCTTTTAATTAAGGCAATAAGATCAATTTCCAAAAGATGATTTTTTAGTCCTCTTTTTAGTCAACTTAAGAAGGGGTTCCTATACTCATGAGAAGCACTGTACATTCCTGCAGCACGCAGACTGAGATTAATATTCATTGCTCAGGCCAGCACTGTAAAACGCGCCATCTGACAAGTCCAATCCCTCCACATCAACAAGTCAGATCCCTTGTGGTTGTTTAAAGGCCGTATTATGCTCATTGTTTTCAAAGTTGTGTTTGAGGTAGATGGGACCAGACCAGACAACTGACTCTATGTTTGGATGAATGACTGCTCTGGGTCTCCACAGGAACTCATTCATCTGACACACCATCAGATGTGAAAGCCACAGTCTCCTGGGCAATGTGTTATGTATGTGTTTTTGTGCTCTAGATGTCACTGTATTTGTTTGTCTTTCAATTTGAGACATGCAGAGTTTTTCTTTCCACATGGGAGGGTGAGCAATAGGTCAGCAGACAAAAGCCTATGCATAGTGTACATATCAAAGGTGCATTGAATGCTTAATGTGTGGAATGCAAAACGTCAAAAGTTTGACAGCTGCTCAGCACCACCTCACAAACTGTATTACCTTTCAACAATTGTGTGTTATCGATCTGGCTATTCAGTCTGTTTATAGGGGTTATATATTGGCCCGAGAAGTTAAAAATGTGTCTTTGTCTCTCTGGCTCTTCATCAGTTGTCATCAACTCCTCCACTGAGAATACTGTTGTGGGATAAAATCCTTCCAGACCCGCTTACTAACAGTGAGGTATGATGTCAACACAAGAAAGTCCAAAACAAAAAACATTTTAATTCCATTTATTTCCATTTCAGGTACAGCAATGCAATCTGTGGGTGGTGTAGTTGGGCTAACCCCATCTCAAGCCAACCCCCTCCCTACAAGCAGACATGATACAGTGAGGAAAATATGCATTTGAACACCCTGCTATTTTGCAAGGTCTCCCCCTTAGAAATCATGGAGGGGTCTGAAATTGTCATCGTAGGTGCATGTTCACTGTGAGAGACATAATCCCCCCCCAAAAATCCAGAAATCGCAATGTATGATTTTTTTAACTATTTATTTGTATGATACAGCTGCAAATAAGTATTTGAACACCTGAGAAAATCAATGTTGATATTTGGTACAGTGGCCTTTGTTTGCAATTACAGAGGTCAAACGTTTCCTGTAGTTTTGCACCAGGATTGCACACACTCCAGAAGGGATTTTAGCCCAATCCCCCACACAGATCTTCTCTAGATCAGTAGGGTTTCTGGGCTGTTGCTGAGAAACACGGAGTTTGAGCTCCCTCCAAAGATTCTCTATTGGGTTTAGGTCTGGAGACTGGCTAGGCCACGCCAGAACCTTTACATGTTTCTTACAGAGCCACTCCTTGGTTATCCTGGCTGTGTGCTTCGGGTCATTGTCATGTTGGAAGACCCAGCCTCGACCCATATTCAATGCTCTAACTGAGGGAAGGTGGTTGTTCCCCAAAATCTCGCAATACAAGGCCCCGGTCATCCTCTCCTTAATACAGTGCAGTTGCCCTGTCCCATGTGCAGAAAAACACCCCCAAGCATGATGCCACCACCCCTATGCTTCACAGTAGGGATGGTGTTCTTGGGTACACATCATTCTTCTTCTTCCTCCAAACACAGTTAGTGGAATTATAACCAAAAAGTTCTATATACTGTAGGTCTCATCTGACCACATGACTTTCTCCCATGACTCCTCTAGATCATCCAAATGGTCACTGGCTAACTTAAGACGGGCCTTGACACGTGTTGGTTTAAGCAGGAGAACCTTCCGTGCCATGCATGATTTCAAACCATGACGTCTTAGTGTATTACCAACAGTAACCTTGGAAACGGTGGTCCCAGCTCTTTCTCTTTCTCCCGACAATTTCAGACCCCTCCATGATTTCTAAGTGGGAGAACTTGCAAAATAGCAGGGTGTTCAAATACTTATTTTCCTCACTGTATATACAATCATAATCCAACTTACGTGAAGTAATTAAATACATAAATCAAAGCATTATGCTAAAGAGAATTTACCAGAAAGAACAAGGCCAGAATTACCCATGATTCTCTTAGGTTTCTGGAATACCTATTTCTTCCAGAGGGAGCTCAGGTCTGGTAACTGAAGTCCAGTGATCTTATAGATCATATATTTTCAATAATTATTCAATAATTATAATAAGAGCAAGCATTCAGTGTGGTAATGGCAGGAAAAATTCCCTTTTAGGACAAAACTTGGGACAGACTCTTGGTAGCCGGAGTCTGACGGGGCTGGTTGGAGGTGTGATGAACAGTAGCAATTATATTCACAATAAAGATAATGGAACAGTGACTATAAATATCAAGTTAGAAGCTAGCACCGAACTACATACTGTATAACTCACAGCACATCTGTGCAGACCAATACTTTTTGTTTGTTTTATTTGTTTCATAATGACTCTTGAGTTCATGATTTTAATGATTTTTTATTTGTATTTTTGGGTTCACAGTTAAATTCCAGAATGGAAATGATAAATAATTTTGGGTTTTGAAAATCATGTACCACCCAAAACCCCAAAAGTGTTTGTTCAGGTCCTAACCTTAACTTATCAGGATCAATACCTAACCCCAACCAATTGGGCTGCTTTGTAGGGCGGGACTTGCCTAGAAGTTGTATGGGTTCCATGATATGGCCTCAGCAAGGGCAAAGTGGACGCGCGATGTTTTCTGTAGTGAAGCCGTCTCATTCACTACTGTTAGGACAATTACGCTTTTGTCTACTGTGTATTGCATTTTGTTTTTTAAAATTGAATTAACATTTGAATATTGTCCACCGTAATGCAGTAACACCTTAAAAATTAAAATGTAAAATGGCTTATTTGTTTTGTGTGATAGAATTTGGTGATAGTATGCCCATTCAAGTATGTCAAAATGAAAAAAGGATTTAGGCATTCACATTTTATAAAAAAAAAAAAAATACTGTTTAAAAAACTTATAAATAATGCTATTTACACATTTACATGGGCTTCCTTAAATGACAAAAGCCTCCACCATCCAAGTTAACAGCCAAGTCTCTTAAAATAAGCATGTGTCCCACACATGCAATTAATTCCCTCCCTAACGACGTCAAGATGCGACTTGACATTTACATCTGCAGTTCAGTGACAACAGAGGTTTTTTCACTCCCAAACAGCCAATATCTTACAGTAAATCATTACTCAGTTCTGCAAATTGGGATGGCATAGGAATGAAATATTTTCTCTAGAAAGCCATTAAACAATTTACTCTCACCACCCACCCACAGCCAGGTTTAGTTTAGAGTTATCTCCCAAAGAGTGACAGGTGTTGCATGTGTAAAACATACCTTTAAACTGTGGTTAATGGCACTACATTATGTTCTGTAATACACCTCCACTCTACACTGCTGAAACCACTATAATTACACTTTATGGATGTATGCCATTTGTCTTCGAGTAATTTATTAGCTATTGTAGTCTAGTTGGGGCATACATTGTTTAATAAATCATCAGTTTGTAGTTTCAGAGGTGGATGACACGCTGTGTCAGTCATATTTCAACATAGCACTGTTGCGTGCCTTGTTGGGCATAAATTGAGTTGATCAGCAGGTTCCCATCCTTTGACTCATAAATTCCTCACTCTTGGTTCCAGGTCTAAGAGCAGTGGCACGCAACCAACGTCTGAGGAGAGAGTGTAACAAAACCACCTCCACCGCACGCACACACACACAGATAGACACTCACACCTATTATGTGACTGTTGTTTCTTTCCCCCGTTACCTGAGGCTGTCTATTTCTTGTCAGCATATCAGACCAAGAATTTTCATGCAAACACTTTGTTTTACAAAGTTTATTCCTGAGGACAGCACCCTGGCTGCGGGTGTAGGTATGTCTCAGACAACACAAAAAGTCATCCTAAAGCCACAAAGAGTAACTGAACTTAAATACAAAATGAACCAAAATGATAAACATTTATTTATCGAGAGGTGGTCAATAAAGTTAATGGAAGAAAACTTGTAAAACAAGTTAAAAAAACAACAACAATTTTGCATTATGCACTGGAAAACACAGTAGACGTCTGCAAAGTGCCGTACACTTGCCCTGCACTGCCACTCACATTCCCAGACCCCATTCTTGTCCTGTCCAGTCTCACAGAGCATTGACTATTTACGTATTTACTTCTAAAGATTGGTTAAAGGAAAACTACAGTTTATAGCAACTTGGGGTTAATCTTAATAGCTCTATTGGTTATAATGTTGTACTCACCAAAGTGAACTTCTGAGATTTGTGGACATGGGGATATCACTACAAATATGTCCAATGAACAATCGCTCAAGCAGGTTGGAAATAAATAGCTTAAACAATAGTATGTGGATGAGAAAAACAGTAAGTGGTGAACTGATTTCCAAGATTTTTAAAACAGAAAAGTCAACCTCCTTAGTAATCCTTTCCATAATGTTGTCAGACACTTAGAATATTAATCTGAGCCTGTCAGCAGCAAAACAAGCAATTTTGTGAAGGTAAATACAAGTTGGGCAATTGTACTTATAACTTATATTGTAGCTTCTTTCTTTGATGCCGCCTGCAGTGATCTCTCTGGGCTGGACCAACGTCACAGGTTGAGGTCCAGTTTGAAAAAAACGGTAGCCACCTATTAACTGTAAGACACAGGATACAATCTTTGACATGAATTTCCAAAATGTCCTAAAGGCTGGTGATGAAGATGTCAATGATCCAGGAAGCTAGTGTAGCGCCTTCAGCTCATCCAGAGGTTAGCACGTCACAGTAGCATCAGGCTCTGTCCTTATGTCCTCACATTTTTAGTCAGCTTTATAAAATGCTGTTGATAGCTTTGATTTCATCAGTGGACAGAGGAGAAAGATTGTAGCCTCTGAGCTCAGGTTTCCCTGCAAACAAACAAACACACAGACCTCTATCATGCCCAGACTGCTGGCAGGACCTTCAGAGTAGTGACAGAACAGCTTTGACTTCAGTTATCAAGTTCTAAGGAGGTAGCATTCACTGAATAGGAGCAACACAAAGGTTACATTTGCATTGGATTTTACTGTGAGGTCTTTTAACAAAAATAACACATCCCTCTGGTTCACCAGAGAAATAAGTATTGAGTCGTAAGCAGTCACCAAACCATTGAGAGACATTCAGAGTTCTCACAGCATCAACAGAATAGAGAGCCAAAGTCCCAACCCTTCCGTTTGCCTCCATGGCTATCTTAAAAAAAACAATCAACGGTGGTCAATGGCAAAAGAAACTATTTTCTGGTCCCGATTGATTTGTACCTTGGATTACACATAGGTTTTTCAAAATAAAATAGGATTTTACATGCCACGTTGCACAATAGTTAAGTAAAATGCTACGGGAAAATACATAATTAGACGGAAAGATAGAGACATACCCCAAGCAACTTACTTAAGGTGGCGCTACAAAGTATTAACTTAAGGGGGCTGAATAATTTAGCACGCCCAATTTTTTATTTATTTTTTTTGTTAAAAAAGTTTGAAATATTCAATACATTTTATCCCACTTCATAATTGTGTCCCACTTGTTGTTGATTCTCAAACAAAACACAAAAAAAATTACAGTTTTATATCTTTATGTTTGAAGCCTGAAATGTGGCAAAAGGTCAAAAAGTTCAAGGTGTATAATGGTGTTCACCTCTTTGGATACTTCTGCCTTTGTCTTGGAAGAAGACGGTAGAGCTCAACAAGGAGACAGCCCTATTTCTCTGGTGAAGTATATTACTCTATTTCTCTGGTGACGTATATTGTTCTATTTCTCTGGTGACGTATATTGTTCTATTTCTCTGGTGACGTATATTTTTCCATTTCTCAGGTGACGTATATTGTTCTATTTCTCTGGTGACGTATATTGTTCCATTTCTCTGGTGACGTATATTGTTCTATTTCTCTGGTGACGTATATTGTTCCCTTTCTCTGGTGAAGGAGGCAAACCACTTCAGGCTGTTGCCTTGACTTCTAACCTGAAAATACCATTGAGAGGATCATCCTCAGTCACCTTCGGCCCCTGGTGGGCAAACAGCTGGACCCCCTGCAATTTGCTTACCAGTCTGGGACTGGGGTGGACGACGCAGCTACAACTTCGAGGGTGTTCGCCTTAACAATAAACTGAACTGGACTGACAATACCCCTGCACTCTACAAGAAGGGCCAGAGTCGCCTCCATCTGCTGAGGAGACTTATGTCCTTTGGATTGTGCAGGACTCTCCTCAGGACTTTTTATGACTCCGTGGTGGCCTCTGCTATTCTTTATGCTGTGGTCTGCTGGAGGGGGGGCAGCTCGGACAGGGGTTGTAGTTGTAGTTTCTGTTCCTGTTTTTTATTTACTCTACACACACTTTGTATATCTTTATCTGTATTTATATTTTTCCATTACAAGTACTTATTTTTCCATTATTATTAACGGTCACAGGTAAATATATTTTATATTATGGTTATCTACTTTTGCTATATAATTGTAATTACATATTTAATTTCATTTTAAAGTCACTTAAAAAATTGAATGAGAAGGTGGGTCCAAACTTTTTTATTGTTTGAGATGAGAGATGTAGTTCACTCAGCAATCTCACATAAAACCTAATGTTGTTCAACTTCTTTACGTCAAATCGTTAATTTCTTGACATGTAAAATTATCTTTTAAATGTACACATCATTTGTGAAATGCATCGCACAAATCAAACTGGACCAAAAACAATTGTCTCTCCATTGACTCCCGTTCACAATTTTTGAAAGATAGGTCCCATTGACCGGAGGTAGAAGGGCAGGACTTTGGCTCTCTATGACCGGTTGAAATCATTTGAATTTGAAATGTGTTGAAATAGGCCACAGTGATTTCCGTATAATTTGTTCTATTAAAACAATGAAAACTCATGTTTAATTTGTTATTTTATTTTTTTATGACCGTAGACTGTAGCGTGTGCAAAGGGAAAAACTTCCTTTTTATACGCTCTGGTTGAATTCACTAGACTACTGTAAGGTTTAAAAAACTACAGACAGCGACAAGCAAGCGGGAAGGTGAAAGCCCAAGCCATGGGAAAACAGGAAAACATTGCAAATTACGTTATGAAACCAAGCAGCAGGTGGTCTAACGTAAATTAAGATAAGAAATTGTCAGCGAGGACGAGCCGGCACCTGCTACTTCCCCTCTCATTAAAGTTTTTTTTTCACCCTGGACCCTATGTTCTTATGTGTTTATGTCTAAGTGACTGATGGGAGCAACAATCTTTGACATTGGTCCATGATTGATGAAGATAGATCAGAAGATTGATAAGAAAATAGGGAGAAAAAAAAATTGAAAAAAAAACAGTAGTTACCATGGTTAAAAAAAATTATTTGTAGTTTAAAGCTAATGCTTTTGCACACTCTACTTGCTGTCTGGAGTTTGTACCTTCAAGGTTGAAAGCACTTAATTGGAAGTTGCTTTGCATAAATGCATCAAATAAATGACATGTAATGTAATGACCCGAAATAGGGGAGAAATTAACAACATTGGTAGCCAAGATTACAGCTTTTCTACCATTATGTAACTACAGTGCTCAATCCTAGCAACCCAGAGGGACGCGACAGAGCTGAGAGTTGAAAAAAACCTGTTGAAACAGGAGCGTTTAAAACAGTGGGAAATCTGGGCTTTTTGCTCACAGGAATTTCTCTGAAATACATTTACATCATTATTGGCCACATTGATCATTATAGATATGACATAATAAGTTCAATTTAAGCACAATAAACACTGAAAATATCTGACTGAAATCTAAATGAGCGTGCTGTGGTGGGCCAATCCTACCTTGCATCTCATTGAGACGGTTGACTTTAGCTTTCAGTCCTTTGCGAAGTTCGTTGATCTCCTGGTCCAGCTGCTCTTGGTCTACAGGTGACAAATTGTTATGGATGATCTCAAAAACAAATCTACATCTATATCCTAATTTATGATCAAATGTATTCAATATATTTAGATTTCTTACCTTTCTGAATCATCTCCCTCGTCTTTGATTTAGGAAATTGGATGAACATGTTCCCAAAGCAAACTTTCACTTTCTCTACAAACGACAGCAGTGTTTAGTCAACAACTGTATCACTACCATGCACCTGACTCGTGTCCACTGCGAAATCACAGGGGCAACTGTTATTATACCAAGCCAATATGACTATGATATGATATTGATGATATTGACACTTCCATGCTACAAAGCCTTTTCTCTTCTCTGACAACATCCTGTTACTCACCTGAATCTAAGATTTCATTTTTCAGTGCGTTTAGCGCCTCTCTGTTCCTGTTCCTCCTGGTGTCCAGGTCAACTATCTGAAACACCCACAGAGAACCCCATTACAGAGATGTCTGACGTTATAATTCCTGATTGGAGGAACAGTATGTTTTGAGCACAGAGAACTACATTTTTCAAGCATAGTGCCTTACATTTTGAACAGACCAAGAGGTGATGACTGAAAAAGACTGTTCCTCTTTGATTTGTGTCTTCTGCTACTTGCATCTAATTGGAGAAGAAGAGCCAATCAGAACGGACCATTAATTCTTCGATTGGTTGGTTTTGTGTCACATTTTTTACTCTGTGAGTGTCAAGAGTTGAGCATGCACACAGTGCAAAGGTTGACAGCGAGGGAGACATGACCAGAGGAGTGCAGCAGTGTCTGAGTGCAGAAAGGTTTTGAGGGGACAAACGTTCTGTGTTAGTGGCGACATTAGGAAACCGCGTTAATACGGATAATAGCCAAAATGCAAATACAATTATTGAGTACGGAATGGGTTTTTGTTCACTCAAACGTCATTGTTTTTATGCGTGTGTTAATTTCTATATAGTTCTCTGTACTCAAAACATACAATTACTCACTCAGGAAAAAGGTACATAACGTATTTTCCGATTAACCAACCAACAACCAAAACACAACCAAACCTAACCTTCAGGGAACGTTCCCGCAACCAAAAACGAACGTTCCGGGAACCAAAATTGTTGGCTGGGTATAAGTCACACTTTTTTTTCATAGTTTGGCTAGTCCTTCGACCTTCTTTATTGACCTTTGTTATGTTTACAAAGTTCAGAAGCATTCATATGAAAATGAATTATCCCACTGTGACCATTTCAATGTTGGATGGGCTGTACGTTCAGCAAAAAAAGCAAAAGTAAACACTTGTTTACTTGTTTAGTAAACACTCTGCTTTTCTTGCTGAAGGTTTTTGAAACCAAATCGTTTTTTTCTATGGCGTTCTGCAAGGTCTGGTTGTCTTTATGTGGTGCTTAAGACATTTTCACAGATGTGGTGCATCATTTAACTACTTCTTGATTAAATCAAGAAGTAGTTAAATAATGCACCACATCTGTGTTAGAAATGTTATCAACCCCAACATGACTGCAACAACTTATGCAACAACAAGACGTATGCGAGCATGTAAATTACCTTACTTCCATCATAACGTTATAAGCCCTTACACCTTCAACATTTTAATAGGTGCCCAACCAAAATTGTGGCTTTCTGCACATAAGAAGAGCCTACCAGTACTACTTTATAGCTCACAAGAGGCATTCAATGAAAACAAACCCTGCTGCGTGACGTGACAGTTATGTTAGCCCAACTGCTATAACGTTGGCTACATATCCTCGCAGGTGTTAGCCGTGCTCTGCAAGTTATTCGCAGCCTGCTGTTGTCAGGTAGGTACTCGGTAACCTTACCTGTTGTTTACTGGTCAGAACATCCTCCGCTGCCTCCTCAACTTCTGTCAAATTCTCTAAAACACGCTGGGATACAGCGTCCATGGTAGCTGTGTGTGCTATGAAAATGCATCCGGTCTGAAACAACGGTCTTCTTCTGACCCAGTCACCGGATGCTTTCCCGGCACATTGCTGCCTCCCACAGGGAGAACATGTACTCCCTTTTATTATCCTATTGCCATAGGTGCGGTTGCCTTGATGTAGGCCTATTCTAGGACAGCTTTTATAGTCCCAGGGTGGTTCCCCGTAGAATTTAACAGGCTTTACAGTAATACTGTTTTTGTGCCGAGACTTTTCATTGCAACATACAGTCTTTTTCTTTCTTCTGGGAAGCCAGTGCATTCCATTTGTAGATGTGTCTGTTGTTGGTTATATATTCCACAGGGCCTATCTTCATGCATTCCTATTTTTTGCCAAGTCCCATGCCAGTATGTATGTCTTCTCTTCCTGGCTCCAAACTTTCCCTCCCTCAGTGTCATCAGAACTGATGCAGAGGCTGAGCCCTGTTTGCCCTGCTGCCCCCTACTCTAACCTCTAACCTCTGCAGAGCCCATAATCTAACTAGCAACTCTGTTGTATGGACGGAAACCCCCTCAGACAGGTGCTCACGTTTCATCTTCATGCATAAATTTGGAGGTACTGTCCCCAGGTGTTCCTTAGCCTTTCCCGTATTTCACCTTACACTGCAGGCCTATCATGTGATATAGCTGGCCAGTGAACCACCCCCCTCCTCCCGTCCAATTCCATCCTCTTAATCTCTTTATTTATTTCAAAGATAAAAGATTTCATCATCACTTCTGCTCATGCCCATTCCCAAACCTTTTCCAGAGCCAGCATCAAGTGTTCTCCCATGGTGTCCCCCCATAGTTTAGATAATAGACCTCAACTTGTTTTCGGCTGTTGTCCATGTTTTCATCTTCACCATTGACCATCTCACTGTGTGTTTCCACTTCAGCAAAGTTGTTCAGTGTTCTGCAGGCCAGGCTAGCTAGTGCTTTTTGCCAAAACTTGAGGCTTCAAAATGGCTGTCCACAAACCAATGGGTGACCTCACTGCTGCTATGTCCAATCATTGTTACAGTGGGTAACAATATGGGTGATATAAAATATTTTATTGAAAAAGCAGAACTCTTTATTATTTTAAAATGAAACACGCATAAAGGATGATGCAAATTCTTTTTATATTAAAGAAGACAAGTGCTTACTGGGTTAAATCAATAGTGCAGTTAAACATCCACACATTATAATGTGACTATAATTGGCTAAAAAAACAGAGAAATACATCCACTAATGAAGAAAATACATTTACAATCTTGCTACACTTTCTATCAGCCTTCTCAAATAACACAAAAATGGCAATATACATTCATAATCAAATATTTAACTGTAGCTGTGAAAAACAGATTGCACTTAGAGTACCCAAACTGCTGTTATGTAACAAATCCCACCTGTTTCTGTCTGTTTGGTCTGTTTATTGGAGAATGTTTGAGCCCAGGTAAATTGTCCATTATTGCTGTGACATCGTTTGCTTTTATTTCCCGTTCTTCAGCTGTTCTCCACCGCTCAGCTCCTCCTCTTCTATACTCAGAACCACTTCGTCGTTTCTCTGGTGCACCTTTTTGTCTTTCTAGTCCACCTCTTCTCTGCTCTGAGCCACTCCTCCTCCTAAACCCTCCTGTCCTATAGTCCACCACGTTGCCCAACGCGCCCACAGGCTCCGTCGCAGCCCTGACACTCCCGCCACTGGCAGTAGAATGAGGCTTGGTGTTAGCACCGTTAACAGGGTTGCGGATATTTCCTGAGGCTTGCATTCTCCTCAGATGGCTGTTGGTCCGTACAGGGCTGCTGAGCAACTGAGGTCGGGATGCAGAGCTCCTGTCTGAGGACTTCACTCGGCTCTCGCTGTAGCTCCTTTTGGGGAGTGACGTGGGCCCCCTGCGCTCCAGCATAGGACTCAGTCTGGACTGACGGCTATGGTGGGAGGAGCGGCAGCACGATGTGCTACAGGTTGAGTAGCGGATACGGCAGAGAGTGCAGGCACAGCCGGAGAGCAGGGCAGAGTGACTGGCCAGACAAGAGAGGAAGGTGAGGGAGAAGGTACGCTGACACTGGAGGATGCACTTTGGAGAGCTGAGGCGTGATGAGGTAGCAGCATGGGACCTGTGGCAGCTGGATAGGACATCTGACACCGCTGACCTCCCCTCCTCCCCCTGCACTGTCTGAATCTGGTGCCACTCCAGCTGCAGCAGCCTATCCAAGAACCTTTCCAAAGGGCCCACGGGCCTGGGCCGAGGGCCCCCCCGGCCCTCCATATTGTAGAAGACAGCCAGCTGACTGAGGCTCCAAGAGTTAAAAGGTGGAGGGAGGAAGTCTGGGAAGTCAAAAGCACCATGGTCGTGTCCTCTGGGCCTGTGGCCGCGAGAGGGGCAGTGTTCCGCCTCGATGACCTCTGGTCTCAGCTGGAGCTGTGGAGGAACCCCACCAGAGGACGACCCAGGAAGTCTCTCTGAGTCAGACAAGTCTGTGTCGCTGTCGCCCTCTCCGTGGCCAGCCAGACTTCCTGCCTCTGGCTTTGGTGACAGGCTCTCCTTCAGAGTAGGACTTGAATCAGACAGGCGGTGGCAGGGAAATGCAGCTGTGTGTCTGCTCACTCTGAAACCTGTGGGCTTGTGTTCCCTGTGGCTGCAGGGCTGAGCTGCCGGCTGCACTTTTGGCTCCATCCTGTCTTCTGCACGGGACAGAGGATGGGCCTTTGACTCTGAGGTTCCCTGAGCACTAAGGGGAAACGTAAATTGTATTACGATCGCATCCGGGCAGCACAGAACAGCATGAAAGGTGCACAAGCAGAAATCTCACCTGTGTCGTGAAGTAAGGCGTTTGGTCGAGGGAGTGTTCGGTTTCTGCTTTCTTCTTTGCTGCGGCCTCTGTGAGAACAGAGAGACACAATAAAGCCTTCTACTGATCACTAATACATGTTCATTCTTTAACTCTTTTGTTGTCTTCCCATCAAAATTGAAAATCAACACTTTTTTGAGGCTTTTAATCACAGTTTTTAAGTTTTTCTGAAGTTTTTCTTTTTTCAATGTTTGTCACTCTTTTTGATGTTTAACACTACATAACACTAACTTAAGAACTTTACTTTTACAGTTATTTTTGGAATTTATGGTCAATTAACCTAATTTTTAGGAAATTATACCTACTGTTTGAGTTACAAAAGCAGAAATTAGGAATTATTTTGATAAAATTAAAAGAATGTATGTTGATGCATAATCACAAACTGGAATATGTCAACTTTCACTCATTACTATTTCAAATCCACTTTAATTTTTTTCTCCAAATGCTATAAAATTGAAAAGGCCCCTCAAAATTAATGAAAGTAGAGGTTTGTACTTGCCAAAGAGCGTTGTGTGGAATCAATCATGTTATTTTGGGTAATTACCATTGGGTAGTTAAAAAGAACATTGATATAGGAAAACAGATCAATTTGAAGGACAATATGAGGGTAAAACACATCATTACATCATATACTTCATAATGCATTCCACTGTTGATTAATCAATTAATTATCTAAAAAAGAGGTATGGGGCAACAAAGTGCTCTGAGGGTTTGAATCGGACCCGTGGCCCTTTTGCTGCGTGTAGTTTCCCCTCTCTCTCCCTTTTCCTGTCTTCAAGCTGTCTTGTCAAAAATAAAGACCATATAAGCCCCCCCAAAAAATTATAAAATTTCAAATTAAAGTGAGTCTTCGAGAATAGTAAACGTAGTTAGGTTTAGCCATGGTGAGTAAAGATTGGTCAGGACTAGGGTAATAACCTCAGAGTAAGCCAATGAGAGGCAGAATATGTCGGCAACGAGGCACGACCTGTGACGTCGACATGTCAAGTGGACTTGATCTTGCATCTGATCCCGGACCACCTGTGACTCTGCGCCAAACTTAGCAACAGTAACAGAAAGTTTGCTTTGATCAGACCTTGGCAAATGAAAGCCTATTTCCTGGGCTGCTATTGACTCTCTTAGCGGAAAAGTTGTATTTCAGCAGTAAGGAGAGAAAGAGAGTCAAGGAGAGGGAGATACATAGGGAGACATTTCCACTTATAATAATCTTTGATCTGAACATTAAGCCATTTGAAGGACACATTAAACTATGAGAAACACATATTGTGCCAACTCAGCTTGTTTTGTGCCTGAAATAAAAGACATTTTTAACAGCATTTCATGCCATAAAATGTCAGGCCATGTCACAGACAAATTTCTAAATGTCAGGTTTTCTAATGACTTTCTTACAAATAGCATTTTCTTATTTACCCCATTCCCTGATTGTATCTGAGATGTTTTTTTTAACTTCTATAAGAATTATAATTAAGTTTGTGGTGAACTGTGGTGGATGGTAACCACAGAATAACAGCCAGCTTCTCATAAGATTGTAAAAAATCTTACATCTCAGATTTTGATTTGCAATAGTGGACATGTACCCCCACCTTCGTTTACACATTTAAAAAAAGATTCATTCATGAATAATTTCTTAAATACTCTTTTATAATATAATGTGATGTGTTACAGGACTGACCGTGACGTGATAGGCCTGACTTTATGGATTTTGTTTGATGTTTTGGGTTCTTTAATTAGGTTTTTGGTAAGTATTACTATTTGGAATTATTGTTATTTTAGTGATAATGTTATGAGACTAACATGGTCATGTTCAGCCAATATAATTTAATGTAATATAATAAAAACCTAATTTACTGATCTTTTTTAAATTTAATTAGTGATATAGTCCAAACATATTTCAATTCAAGTAGACTATTCAACTTGTTTTAAATACATATTATATCAAATTAATGTAATAAAAAGAAACAGTATTATTCATTTGACAGGCCCTGACATAGTGCTGTCAGGCGCTGTCACACAGGGCCGTGACCAGCCGCGACGGGACCTGATGTGACCATAGAAAGTTAAAGAAATGGTCCAACAGATCCCGTTGTTCTGGACGGAGACCAGTGAGGGGAAATAGAAGCACTTTGTCGGTGATGGCTCGGCGTTACGCAGCTTCCAACTGAGCTTGACGACGTAGTTGTGACGTGGGCAACATGTCTGAAAGTTGTAAGTCTTCTGGTAGCTGTGCCAAGAGAAATCTCAATCATTCCCAATTAGCAGAGCGTAGGTATATGTTAGAAGATAACATAGGCACAGGCTAATTACTGCTAACTAACATGCTAGTTAACGTTAGTAATTGAAGCCAAACAGCTAATGGAATCCCAAACTGTTTGCATGCTTTGCCTGACAATACAATGATTTGTCAACTTTGCGACGGTAAGTTGGCGTGGTTATGACACAATTGTTAGCCTATTTTTAGCCATAACATGAGGTTCAAATTAATGTCGTACGTTGTCGTGTTTCTTTAGAAATAATCAACAGACAAATAGAGTCTTGACATGCTTCAGATGTAAAGTTAGTCTATCAAAGTGGCGCCAAAATGAATGGCAGTCAATGGGATGCTAACAACAGTTGATGGCTTCATAGCATTAAAATGGCGCCATGGGAGCGACGCTTTGGATGTGACGGGGCCTGACAGTCAGCCATTTTGACTGCCATGATTCAGCATGCTAGCAGCAAAACTGCAAGCTTGTGAGCAATTAATTTCAGTAACATTTTTTAGACATGTTTTGGTTTTCCTAAACTTTCATTCTTTACTAGGATATTTTAGTGTGACAGCGAGTGACCCTTCAGCTCTAGCTTTAGCTTTAAATCATAAAAGTCACCCTTTATCAGTGTCAGCATCAACTCAATCAAACAATGTCACGTCCTTTGAGTCATAATAACCTTAAAGGAATATTACACACTTTTTGTTGTTTTTTATAAAACGTGACAGGGCTGACCGAAAACATGGGGACAGACAGAATTTATGTAGTATTTAATGTTTTTAATCAATTAGTGTGAATAATAACAACTTCAACTTCTAATTAATAGTGTTTTTTTTCTAAATAACTTCAGAATAACAAAATTATTAATGAGGTAGTTAAAAAGGGGCTATGGACAGATCATTTTTCAGGATTTGTAATTTTCAAGGGTTTTTAATTAATAATTAAACATCCAATGACCTAATAAATTACATATTCCTTTAAAGCGCAACTCACAGAAATCCCGATTTAGTGTTTTTTTGTCAGTTTTGGATTATGCAAGCTTTATTCACTGTAACAATACCAGGACAGATGAAATAAAATACCCTCAAAAATCATCAGAGTAGGGTTCCAAATCTGTTATAGCCAGGGATCAAGCAACGTAACACAGGTGCTGTTGCCATGGAAATGTAAACATCTGGTCACAGAATATGAATGATGTTTTATAGTGATTTTCTTTTGTTATATGAAATAGAAAATCTAAATCAAAGCATTTTTGGATTTCTCTCCTCCCCTTTTGACGATGAACACGTTAAAAAAACAAAAACCTATTTCAATTTGTCAACAATGTCTCTTATTTGCTTCCATATTTAACACACGTTTAAGAAACTAATCAGCCAATGTTTGGCATTTTCTGCTTGACAAAAACAATAATCATTTATGAAAAGGTCCAGTTCTCGTACCTTGCCGTTATTATTGTCTGGCCTTGGCAGCGTGTACTGCGGCTGCTCCAGCGGCTTCCTTTGTGACTCCCGCCTTCCCATTTTGTTGCTAAAAAAAACAAAACAGGTGAAATATTAAACCAAACCAATGGCCTGAAAACACCGCACAAAAATAGCCTCCAGAAATGAAACATAAGAACAATCAAAAATCCAGTGATTCGTTTCTCTTCTGTCAGTAGTCAGTAGCCTCTCTCTCTCTAGCGTTTATTCCTGCATAATAAACATAAACAGTTAAAGAACGATAATAAATCATATCTCAGGCTACCTGCATACATCCGGACTGTTGTTGCTTCACGACGCCGTCTCCTTGTTGTCCGTGTCCCGGATGGATGGAGAGCCTCTCGGGCTGCTGCACGACTAAGCCCAGCCAGCAACATGCACCAATCAGAGGACGCACCGGGCGCGTAAGCGTCGTGTGGAGCAGCGTAGCATAGCTATTTTTATTTCCGACCAGTATGGAAAGCCAAAAGGTTCACAATTCATCCCAATTCTCACGTCGTTTTGAACGTTGTTTTGGCCAGGAACAACATAGACATAATATAATAGACGCCGCATCGACCTCTACTGGCCTACTGGCGCTGACGAGATTTGGGGCCGCCATCTTGGACCGGTCACCCGCTCCACTCAGTGTAATGTGTTTGGTAGGTGAAATGAGCTGTCAACAGATTTTCATGTTTTTTTTTGCTACAAAGGTCATACATGTAGCTATGAAACAGGACACATGGTTTGGCGTATTTTAATATTCTTAATGGTCTTAAGGGTAATAGAATGTTCTGATATGATATAAACTCACCAGACGTCCAAGATCAAAACTGGGAACATAATTCCCAAAAAGGGAGAAAAACTGGGACATTTCCAGTTTGACTATCAATCTGATTGAAAAACCTAATGTTGTGTCTTTAAAAACAGAACAGGGAGAGGTAGTTTTTTTCTTCTGTATTTGGTCAGGGACAGACAACCGAAAACGGGGACTGTCCCCTAAATCCGAGGACGTCTGGTCACCCTAGATCACAGATCAGGCATCCTCGGTGTATCTATCATTTGTAAATGATAGGTATTTGAAAAATACCCCTACATCACATATGTGATGTAGGTCACATATGTGATGTAGGCTATACTAGGTATAAATACCAAATCACGCATTATAAATATGATAGGGAAGAAGAAACAGATAGTGACCGTAAAGTTAGATATTTAAGTACAAGAAACAATATGATTATGTTATTAGAGTTGACTTGAAGCTTTTTATATTTGTCTCTTTCACACACACACACACACACACACACACACACACACACACACACACACACACACACACACACGTTGTTATGCATCAATCGGCTCCCGGACCTTGACATTTAGCAGCCGCGCTCCCAAAACACACAGACACACACACACACACACACACACTAGGGTTGCATGACATTCGCAGAATGTGATATTACAACATCGACATGAATTCCGATATTTTTAAACCATGTCTACAGAACAGGACGTGT
>NC_048410.1:25492171-25577473 GCF_013103735.1 Etheostoma cragini | reverse complement strand
GATCTGAGCAGGAATATTCTGCATAGTGCTCTGGCTGCTTGTATCTTCTGCTGCTAAGTAACGAGTATGACCGGTCCATGATGGCGGCTGGAAATCTCGCGCTCAGCAGCCAATGCGGCGTCTAATCTTTATATTGTCTATGAGGAACAAGACAGAAGCGTTCAGGCTCCGGTGACACCATAGACCGTAACGGTCCATGGGTGACACACTGGAGGTTGAGGGGCAAGGCAGCTTTATTAGGCTACTATGGCAACTTTCAGGAACAAGGCAATGTCGATGCTTTAGATAAAACATTATAGAGCAAGGGTCATGAAAATAAAACCAATTAAAAAGATTTAGATGCAAATAAATGTAAGAGTGCTGTGGAAAAAATGTTTTTCAGAATCAGAATCAGAATCAGCTTTATTGACCAGGTATGAAGACACATACGAGGAATTTTCCTTTGGAGCATAGTTGCTCACAATGTGCTTACACATTCAACAAACAAACCAACAATATATACACACTAATATAGACACACTAGTATATACACACTCTAAACAGAAATAATGTAGAGAGATGAGTGCAATGAAGAGTCCAATAAAAATTATTTAAATGTGGAACATAGTGCAAAGGGTACTGGGATAAATAGTATTAAGTTATTATATCATAATATGAACAGTTTGAACATTATGAACAGTTCTGAAATAGGAAAGGAGAATGATGAATAAATAATGAATAATAAGTGAGATATGAGACTGAGAATGATGAATAAATACTAAATAAATGGAATAATAGTGGAACCAGTAAACAGGTGCTGTAGAGACAGTGTAACTGTTTTTGTAGTTTTATTAATAGGTCATAGGGACAGGTTTGGGAGGAGAGAGGGACGCAGCAGTTATTAGGATCTTTAGAGGTTAGTAAAACCTCTCATTTTTCATTTGGTGATGTAAAATAGTTAAAAAGGTTCAGGTTAAATCCTACTAATTGGGACTACTGTGCCACCTGCTGTTCTAAAGTTGTATCTGCAGCGAACGCTATTAATGACAAAGGATTATGGGTAATCCTCAAAGTAACGGAGGATTTACTCCAAGGTAACGTGTATGTAAATGTCTGTGGACCAAACAATGCTAATTTATTTTGAAAAGCACGTACATGTTTGTTTTGCTAGCTGTATATACATCTAGCTGAACATTTACTTTTACGGGACTCTTCATCTTTTATGTGTCTTTATTTAATTTCGCCATGTTTTTATAAAGTTAATCATCCGTCTATCTGTTTTATAGCCAGTAGAAAATCTCTCACGTATAGCTAGCTAAAAAGTAATCAATCTGTGTTCATATTCTGGAGCAATTCACTCTTGAAATAAATAAAACAACAGACAGGATGTCCAGTCCCTCTCTGTAAACCAGTCATTGAGATTTATTAAACTGAATAAATCTCGCCCGAACATATGAAAACCAAACTGCTAACTCCATCGTGTTGTAAGTAAAACATCGTCTGAAAAAGTTGTATTCGTAAGCAGGATTGCCGTATTGTTTAGTTCAAAAACATCCAAAACACCAAAGTACAAAGACACAGCGGACCAGACGCATGTTTTTATTTTGAAAAGTCAAAGCTCGGTGACGGCAACAGCCGGAAGGACATGAGACGGGAGCATAGACTATATATTATTAATACATTATATTAATAGTATTAATTTAACATACAGTTTATGGACGGGAGGCATGAGACGGTAGGGTCTCCAGGCTGCATCCATACCAGATTCTAATAAAAAGGCAGAGCGCGCTCTCTCTCTCTCTCTCTCCCATGGGGCAAAGATTAGCTGTTCCACTTAGCCCCCCCTAGAGGCCTGGAGAACTTCTGTTGTGTAATCTGTATGCAGCGTTTTTTGTTGCATCTGCTTTTCTTTTTGCATCGCTTCTGTATTTGCAGCGCGTTTGTGTATTTGGTTGTGTTGTGTATATTTGTTCGAAATAGACAAAATAATATATATAATGGGAACTGGAGCCCGGCACGGGAGGAGCGGGTCTTACTGAATTAGGAAACGTCTGCGTTTTCAGCCAAAGTGGATCAGCTGCTGTGTCCTCCTGTGTGATACAGGGCGGTATATGTAAAGCACGGAGCGATGCATCATAGATCATTAATATTAACATATATATATACAGTATATAAAGTCTCATCAAAGCGATGTATACAGTCCATTCAAGGCAGAGAAATGCGGGACTGTTGTGCGAATCAACGTTAACGTTAGCGGATAGTGATTAGCATTAGCATAGCAAGCTAGCGATTTAAAAAAGTTTCAGTTAAGAACATGGTTGCAAGTACTGGAACAGGACTGTGTAGACCACAAAACAAGACATCATTTTGATGTCATTTCTAAATCAATTACTTAAGCTGATAATACTTACATTTATGGGTCTCTCTGATGCGGCAGTCATCAGAAATGGGATTCAGCCTGAGGCTAAATCTCCTTTTGCTATTTTACCCCTACCCCTTGCCCCTTCCACTAGATTTTGCACGTTCACGCAACACCTAGTGCAGTCCTAATACTCTTTTTGATCGAGGGTCAAGGGGTGAATGGCCCTTGGAACCATAGACAGTAAATAAAAAAACCAAGGGAGGACGCTAGCTTAGTTGAAACCGAGGGGTAGCGATATATACTGTGCAACATGAAACAATGGCTGCCGCATCAGAGAGACCCATAAATGTAAGTATTATCAGCTTAAGTAATTGATTTAGAAATGACAACAGTCTTGTTTTGTGGTCTACACAGTCCTGTGCATATATACTTGGAACCATGTTCTTAACTGCAACTTTTTTAAATCGCTAGCTTGCTATGCTGACGCTAATCGCTATCCGCTAATGTTAACGTTGATTTGCACAACAGTCCGGCATTTCTCTGCCTTGAATGGACTGTATACATCGCATAGACTTTATATATATATATATGTTAATATTAAGGATCTATGATGCATCGCTCCGTGCTTTACACGTGGGGCGGCTGTGGCTCAGTGGTAGAGCGGTTGACTGCAGTCATTGTCGAAGTGTCCTTGGGCAAGACACTGAACCCCGAGTTGCCCCCGGTGCTGCGCATCGGAGTGTGAATGTGTGTGAATGTTTATCTGATGAGCAGGTGGCACCTTGTACGGCAGCCCCGGCCACAGTGTATGAATGTGTGTGAATGGTGAATGTTTCCTGTAGATGTAAAAGCGCTTTGAGCAGTTGTTAAGACTGGAAAAGTGCTATATAAATACAGCACATTTACATTAACATATACCGCCCTGTATCACACAGGAGGACACAGCAGCTGATCCACTTTGGGGCTGAAAACGCAGACGTTTCCTTATTCATATGTTCATGTTGTACCAATTCATTATTGCATTGTTAGCCTACTGTATTATTGTAATACTTTGTAATTAATTCATGTTCATTGTTTATACACTTGTATATTGTTGTTGGTTTTGATACGGGACACTGATGAAATGTGAGGGGGGGGGGTTACTGGCCAACAGGCTCCGGACTGGTCTGGAATATCAGAACAGCTGTAGTTAATTTGTTTGTTTGTGGTCTTGTTTGTAATTTTTAGTTTTACACATTTGAAGCCTTTTTATGTGTGCAACATGTTAGTTATGGTTCTAATAGTTGATAATGGTTCTGTAACATAATTTTATGTAACGTTTTTAACGTAACGAAAGAGATATACAACACACCATGTATACAGGGTGTATATGTATGTATACATGATACATGTGTATACACATTTGTACTGCAAACAGACCTAAGTACTACACAGATAAGAACATTTGCCTCTGCACTACCAAAGTAAACCTAAAATAACTATAAGATATATAAATATTTAAATACATATGACACTGTTGTCCAAACCCACACAATCAACAGACAGAGAAGGCATCTTGGAAGTGTTCAATGCTGTATGATGATGTCACCAAGTGGTGTCCCATTTCATAGGGGTATGTTTTCACCCCTTACCCCTACCCCTTGGTTTCAAGGGCCAAGGGGTAGGGGTAAGGCTGAATCCCATTTTTCTGTCTTACCCCTACCCCTTGCCCCTTACCCCTACGGTTTTGGTTACGGTTTGTCGTGCACCGTGCACCAATCTATCACAGCCATTTCACCATGTTTAGTTCCGGGCTATAAGCGCCAGTGTCTGTTTTTCCACGCTTATATATGTTAATATTAACGATCTATGATGCATCGCTACGTGCCTTACATATACCGCCCTGTATTGGTACTGTATTATTGTAATAATTTGTAAGTAATTCCTGTTCATGCACTTGTAGATTGTTGTTGGTTTTGATAGGGGCACTGATGAACTGTGAGGGAAGCCTTCGTTCTGGCTTTTTCTACGGTTTTTCCTCTTCCAGACATTTTTAGATGCTCTTGTGAGAATCGACTAAGAAAAGTGTTTCCCCAACAGCAGAAGCCCTCCTATTGATGTTTGGGGAGAGGAGCACGCCGCTTCCTGCCAGACCAAACAGAAAAGAGGCTTCCAGCAGAGCAGTAGAGGGCAGCTCTCACATTTGGCAAGCAGTTTGAAAGGATTCTTCGCCGAGAGATCCGGGTGGTGGGTTCTTACTTGAGCTCCAGGAGAGCCCCATCACCTGCAGCGCATGGTTCACCATCAACAACAAATACATACAGTATACCATACTTTCACAGTAAGCTGCTCTTCCTTCCTACATTCTAAATATTTTATTTGTCTCCAAATCTCTTTCATAGCTTATTTTTATAGGCTACTTATTTAATCAATCTGTCAATACTGACTAAAGAGCAAACTGAAATAGATAGGAACTTGAGAGAAAATCTTTACAGTCCAATAGAGTTAAAAGATATACAGGCAATAAAAGCTTAATGTTAGAAAGCTATGAATCAGTGTGCGTTAAAGGGATGTAATGCAAACCAATAGTGTTTTTTCTAATGATCCAAATAAAAGTAACACTGTAGTATGTGCTAAAATAATTCAAGCACATAGTTGAAGAAAAAGCCCTGTTTATTTCAAGAAGACTGGACTTAAAGGGATTTAACTATGGTGCAATATGGTTCAAATGAAATGAATAAGAAATCAACATTGTTAAGCAGTTAAATCGGTTGAGAACTTTGATCAGCAGAGGGCGCTATAGCATCAGCAGGATAGTCCTGCTGGGTACCACTCCTCAGAACACACACCACGGGAGGACACACACTACAAGAGAACTAACACACGTCACCATCCCGCTTTCACAGCTCATTACTCAAATTAAGAAAAAGTGTTTGTATTAAGTTTAGTGGCATTTATTTTATGTCAAAACTGAAATCTACACACACAAATAGAAAAATAAACAGCCCAATGTGTATTATGGACGATTAAAAGTAGGCCTATGTAAGTTTTATCCATTGATAACAGATGCAGATATATTTTTTAACAATAGACCAGAGAATCCTCTATTCTTCATTTTTTGGGGTCAATTTACACAGTATATTTATTGATCCCCAGTGGGGAAATTACAATTTACACTTGTTTTGTTAGTAATCACAAAACACAAGTCTTAAATACACACACATGCTCAGGACCTTTTCATGCACCAGTGGAGAGATGTCATAGGGAGTGGGTTTGGGGGGGTATAGTGCCTTGCTCAAGAGCACCTGGCATGGCCCAGGAGGTGAAGTCGCACCTCTCCAGCTACTAATCCACACTCCATACTTTGGTCCGTGCGGGGACATGAACTACGACCCTCTGGTTGCCAACTCAACTCCCTAAAACTCCCTACATACTGAGCTTCTGCAACCCCCCGCCCCAAAGCCTCACCTTCTTGAAAAACACTGACGATGAACGTTTTGTTAAAAATTAAAATTTTGCCATGTAATGCTGTTTTGGTGAACTAATGCTCATGTACATCCAGAAACATAACATATTATAGTTTTTTCCAGTTGCTAAAACCCAATTTCTTTAACCTTGCTCAATTTTCTGAAAACATTAAACACAAAACCTCGTCTTCAAGCACTATTTACCTGACTCCTCTCGCAAAATCAAACTTTTGCCTCAAAACAGTTTTACGTGTGTTCAAAATCACATAAAACACATAAAAACAACATGATCAAAACAATACATACTATCAAGCAGTCAGTAAACAATACACCAACAAATAGAAAACACATTGTTCAAAAAATATAGCTCTCAGGGAGAAGTACATTTTTAATTTCAAAATTAATATAATTTTTTTTTATGTTTTCATTGTCTTTTGATGAACAAAAACATGTTCTATTATAGTAGCTCAAAATTGATCAGAAATTACAACAATGACAGCAACATTATAGAATTTCTAGAACTCTGTTATGGCTTTTAATAAATTAGATTAAGATTATCAGTGGCCCCTTCTGACCCCCCCCAGAGAAAAATCCTTGGAGGCGCCACTGCATGTTTCCCTAATTTCTGATGACATGTCATGGTCATGACTTATTGCAGCACTAATATTACATATTTCTCCTATAAATGTTTTCATTTAAGCTTTTTCATTTTCCTTTTTGAGTTTCATAGTTGCTGCTTCAATCCACATTGCCATTTCAATTTTACCGTTATGATTTAAGCTTTCAGTTTGAGCATTTTCAATCTTGCTTTTTAATTTTCACGTTTTTCATTTCATGTCACTTTACATGTAGATATTAACATTATAAATTTCAAATTTTTCCATTTCTTTTTTACTTTTTACGTTTAATCATGGCCGGATTATTCCTGGTAGTTTAGTAAAATAATCTTCTTTATATTTTCTATCTGGACTTTTAATGTAATTATGAATGAAAGTGTTCTTCATATCTAGGCTAAATGGGGATAAACCATCATTTCACAATCCCACAGCTCGTGGTGAGTCTACCTTGGCTGGTTTAGACATTATGGTTAAAAAGTTAACTCCTTATGCAGAATATGAATGGGATTTTACCTGGCTCGCGAAAGGGAGGTTTGGGGTCCCCTACTGGAGCTGCTGCCCCCGCGACCCGATACTGGATAAGCGGATGAAGATGGATGGATGGATGGATGGATTTTACCTTCTGGAATCACACTGTTGAGCTCTATTAAATATTGATCAAAATAATGTTATCCAAGTAGTTGATGGGTTTCCGTTTGGGCAGAATGCCTTGATTTAGCCTATTTCTTTTAAAAAGCTAAGAAAAAAATTGATTGAACAGTTGCAGTTTGTTGAAGCGCATTAGTTTGAATTCAAGACAAACACATTATTAATGAATTGAATTATTAATGAATTTGTTATGTTGAGATAACAAAATAATTAATCTGTAATCTCGAAAAATCAAATTTAGTTTGATAACAAATTAATAAATTGTAATTAATTAAAAATGAAAAGATCCATGGCCCTTCTCAGCTTCCGTAGGAAACCCATCTTTCCGCGTTAGATTTTTCTCCTTTACTGTACTTTTTATTTAAATGATATAAAGATAGATACACTTAAAAATCATTGGTTTAGATAAGGATATTAACATTTTAATTTTTTTTTCAAAACCTATTCAAAAATATATATTTTGACTTTTCCCTCTAACTTGGTCCCCTAGTTTCTCTATAGAGCCCCCCCTACAGGTTTCTCTATAAAGCTCCGTTTCCTTTCTCTGTTCTTCTGACAACGCTTTCCTAGCTTTCTGCTTCTTTTTTTGCCAGCTCTGCCCTAATGATAGTGGGAAAAACTCCATCACTACCTTGTTAGCCGGCTCCTGAATGGGCGTATGTGTGCAGTGCCGTGAAGCAACCCGTTACATCACGAGACCTGATATCACGCCGTACTTCCTGATGCTAAGGTCGCCGACTCGCCAGCCCAATGTTGCAAGGGTGTTTTTTCCGCAAACAGGAACTAGGGGCGAGCGAGAGGATTCCATTCCACTCGACCATTCAACTCAAAAAAAGTCAAATAACCATTCCAATGACTCCAAAGAGGTAGAGGCTAAAAAAATTGCAAAGTTCTCCTGTAAAAGAATTCCAACCCTATTAAGGCATGTGTCTTAAATGGAGGCAAACATACCCCTAGGGGTACTTTGGGGTACTGCAGGGGGAAGGTAAGATGTTTTTTAATATGTTGATTTAAAAAGTAGCAATTATATCCATTTTTTATAGTATCAAATCATAATCAAGTTATCTCAAGACACATTACAGATAGAGTAGGTCTAGACCACACTCTATAATTTACAAAGACCCAACAATATCCATGTCAGTCACGTGTAATTCTTAAAATAATTGTACATTATAGTATGAATATGTTTAGTGATCCTTGATATTATAAATGTAGCTTTGAAGTGTTTTTGAGTTACATATTGTTCAGTGAGTCAGACACTGATGGCACAGCTCTGCTGCATTGTGCCTCTTTATGTAGCTAGGCTCATTCTTTCTACCAAAAATGTTTTGTGCTAGTCAGCTGGTACTTGGATGCACAACAAATATTTCAAGGGGGTAGATTATTGAAAATAAATTAAGAACCACTGCATTAGTGAAATGCATTGAATGGATTTATTTATGAAATCTCGCTTGTGGGAATGCTTTATTGAATGGGCCTTTATACCTGGGATAGGGGATTGGAAAATGCATAAGAAACTACAGTTCATGTGCAATTTCCATCCATTGATTGGAGGAGCCATTGTAAATTGGGTGCCTGAATGGACGGCAGGTTGGCACCAAGGATTTTCTCTGCAGTCCTGACTCTCTATTGTAAACTATTCCTGACCTGTTTGGTGGCCGATCCAAACAAACCACCTCATTTTAGTTCCTATTACACAGCCCACTTCACTGTCAATGTGTGGTTATTGTCATGACCTCCAGGCCTTTGTCTTGACCACAAATCTCATTTCAGGTCTTTTAATGGGAAGACCAAAGTAGAAACCAAACCCTAGCTGGAATTTTACTTATGTTTGTAGGACCAAATCTGAAACAGAACAGAAAGGAAATGAGGAGTGATGGCGTAGTGTGTCTGTTGGTGCATACGAGCACCACACGCGCTACCAACCGGTGATCAGTGATGATGACGCAGGAGGTGTCACCCTATAAAAGAGACCCCTGAGCCCAGTACTTTGGGGGTAGAGGGGTCTCAGTCAACGCTCGCTCGCCATCAGCACACAGGTAAGATCACAGCATCAGATTTCATATCCACTCATGTTCTGTTTGTAACTCCAGGAAGTCTTTGAACGGTGATATGAGGTTGTGGTCACTGTCAGGGTTCTCACAGTCCCAACAACCATGTGTGTGCGTCTGTGTGAGAGTGGAAAAATTAATGTTTGAGTATTCTCATGCATGTGTAGTCTATGTGACAAACAGTTGTCACATTCAAAACATAAAAAGCGGAGATGTGATTTTGGGATTCTTAGCAATTGAGCATAGTCAGAATAAAGGCATGCGTGATTGATGCTGTGAGCGTTAAAGTGTGACATGATGTGAGGGGAAGTAATGCAGAGTTCATTTGCGCAAGGGGGGGATTGACAGAAATGTCAACATGTCCAATGTCATGGTACTGTATCAGGTTTGTGTGATGGGCTAGAAAGAGGTAAAAAAAAATAGAGACACAACACCATTTAGGCAGTGAGCAGTAAGAAACTAAAAAAATGGATGCTCAAGTACATGTCAGCACTAATAACTATAATGTATGCATTCTCTGAGTTTGCTATCTCAATTTGTACCAATTTTGAGTAAAACAAGCCTCAGTGCTATGCCAACACAGACACAGCTGTACATTCCAAACATGAGCTGGGACGTAAAACCCTGGCACTGATGATGTAAAACCCTGGCACTGGGACGTAAAACCCTGGCACTGATGAATTATTGATCAAAAAAATGTTTTTTTGTTGTTGTTTTTTTAAATCTCTGCGGGGTGTGTTGGTGCTGAGGTCAGAGTGACTTGTTCCCCAGCAACGAGTGTCCAGCTGCTCTCAGAGGACTCTACTGGCCCAGATCACAGACAGGGGACAACATCAGAGATGTTTCAGCCAGAGCCAGACTGGACCAAAAGAGCTGCCAGTACTCTCATTCTGCAATTGCATGACATGCTCATCACATGTTTTCTTGGATATATTAATATTTATACGCATATCTCGTTTTGATTTGAACAATTCTGATACATCCTTTTGATTCTCGATTCCCATTCTTTGAGTAGTTGTTGACACGGGTCACATGCTTATTTCACAGACAAGAGGAACGTTTTACAGTTTTATAGGCTTTTTTTCAACGTAAAATAAAGCCAGATTTTGGAGCACCACTTACTGCATGACTGCAACACAACAAACACCAGGAAGTACGGTGGCCGTAATGGAAACCAAAAATTGCACATGCTCAATTGGGAACCGATGATCGGATTCGACTGGAATTGGAGTTTTTTAAATCGATTCCAAGATGACTCTCAATGCGCAATCCTAGTGGCTAGCGGTACTTCAAAATGTTTCCTTCCAGGAAACTAAACAAACGTTCACATTTACAAGGGTACGAAAGAATGAAAAATGTGTTGTAATCACATATGGGATCATAAATTGTAGATATATGTGTGTAAATGATGGTGTGCACACCACAGGCAAACTTTGTGAAATTGGTGTGGATATTAATAATAATATACCTGATTGTAAGACAACGCCAATAAAAGGACAAACCTTCCCCCCTTTTCAAGACTCATCTTTTGAAAAAAGGACCAAATCATTTTTACATAAAGCAAATATTTCTATTTGAATCATTAGAATCACACATTCACACACCCTCCAGTCAGTCTTACGGGAGTGAGTGTGCTTTTCTTTGAAGGATGGCATTTTTATGGCGCTCTTTTTAAGGCTTGCCATCTGCATTACATTCTGTGACACAATTTTTCTTTGCTGAGTGGCACTTGTTCAACAACTCTGCTGTGTTCATCACCACTGTCTGCAAGATAGCACCAAAACCTCTTGTCTTCTGTTTGCTAACTTGGCTAACTACTGTTAGCTGCCGCTTTGTTGGGGACAATCTCCAAGTTTCTGCATCTTCCAGCCCTCTGGCTCCAATGACAGTTTGGGTTGACGCCTCTGGTCATGACAGGCACATTCAGTTTACTGCTATTTGTTGAAAAGTCTAGAACCTGAATACAGGACGACTTCACTTTTTCACAAACTATTCATAAACTGCAAACCCTTTTATTCACCGCGGGAGTTTTCCTTGTTCATTCTGGTCGCCGTCTACATCCCACCTCAGGTCTGTGTTAATGAGGCCGGCCAGATAAGTAACGTTGAGAAAAAACATCCTGACCTCCTGCTCATTGTTCTTGGGGACTTCAACAGAGCAAACCTCAGCCACTAACTTCCAAAGTATAGACAGCATATTATGTGTCCCACCAGGGACACTAATATGCTGGACCACTGCTATACAACATTAAAGGACGCCTATCGCTCTGTCCCACGTGCAGCCTTGGGACTCTCTGACCACTGTCTGGTTCATCTACTCCCAACATACAGGCAGAAACTAAAAACCTATTAAATCTGTTGTTAAGAGGGTGAAAAGATGGACCAACGAGTCAAAGCTGGATTTACAGGCCTGCTTTGACTGTACTGATTGGAGTGTTTTTGAGGCTGCAGCCACTGATCTGGACGAACTAACAGACACTGTTAGATGTTACATCAGCTTTTGTGACGACATGTGTGTGCCGACAAAAACCTTCTGCACACACAACAACCAAAAACCCTGGTTCACAGTAAGACTCAGGCAGCTCCGTCAGTCAAAAGAGGAGGCCTTCAGAAGTGGGGACAGAGTCCTGAATAACCAGGCCAGGAACACACTGACCAAAGAAATCAAAGCAGCTAAGAGGAGCTATCCTAAAAAGCTGGAAAACAGCTTTTCAAACAACGATCCTCGGTCAGTGTGGAGAGGCCCGCACACACTCACTAACTACAGGAGACCATCCCCCAAAACTGCTGGTTCTCAACGGCCCCTCCGGCCCCTCACCTGCACTCACAATCTGTGAAGTGGATATGTGCCAGCTCTTCCAGAGGCAGAAGACCAGAAAGGCTCCTGGCCCAGACGGTGTGTCACCATCCTGCCTGAAAATCTGTGCAGACCAGCTGGCCCCCATCTTCACTCAGATCTTCAATAGATCTCTGGAGCTGAAGTTCCCTCATCCTTCAAACGCTCCACTATCAACCCAGTCCCCAAAAAACCCTCCATCTCTGGACTAAATGACTACAGGCCTGTTGCCCTGACATCTGTAGTCATGAAGTCCTTTGAAAGACTGGTGTTGGCCCACCTGAAGGACATCACAGTCCCCTTGCTGGCCCCCCAGCAGTTTGCCTACAGGGCTAAAAGGTCGGTGGATGATGCAGTCAACTTGGGACTGCATTACTTCCTGCAACACCTCGACTACCCAGGGACATCCCGGACATCCTGAGCATCAATCTCTCCCAGCTCACTCTGCCAGCCTCCACCTGTCAGTGGATCACAAACTTCCTGACTGACAGGAGTTAGCAGGTGAGGCTGGGAAACATCACATCCAGCACATGGACTATTAGCACTGGCGCCCCCCAGGGGTGTGCGTTCTCCCCACTGCTTTTCTCCCTCTACACCAGTGGTTCCCAAAGTTTTTCAGCTCAAGACCCAAAAGAGAAATCTGGTGTCTCCCCGGGACCCAAATTTACAAGAATACACCATTAATCATTGTAACATCTACATTTTTAAACTGTGGACAAAAGACGGAACAAACCATGAATTTAAATGCATATGATGTATATTTATTCCATTATAAAAGTAAACAAAAACAGAAAAGGTCTCTATTCTCCTTTCTGTGTCTCACCCCTTTCTCAAATCATGTTCTCATCCCATCCTAGGATAAGAGAAGAGAGAGAGAGAGATACCCCCCACACAGAAGAACGCTTACTCACATGAGATTGAAATGCATTTTACTCTGCTAACTGGCGACCCAATAAAACGGGTCTGCGACCCATTTTAGGTCCCGACCCTAAGTTTGGGAAACATTGCTCTACACCAACGACTGCACCTCAAGAGACCCATCTGTTAAACTCCTGAAGTTCGCTGACGACACAACCGGCATTGGCCTCATCCGGGACGGCGATGAGTCGGCCTACAGACGGAAGGGGGATCAGCTGGCTCTCTGGTGCAGTCAGAACAACCTTGAGCTTAACACACTCAAGACTGTGGAGATGACCGTGGACTTCAGGGAGACCCCCCACTCTTCCCCCCATCACATTTCTGGGATCCACTATATCCCAGGATCTGAAGTGGGAGCCCAACTCAGACACCATCATCAAAAAGGCCTTAGCCGAGGATGTACTTCCTGCGCCAGCTTAGGAAGTTCAACCTGCCTAAGGAGCTGCTGATCCACTTCTATACAGCCATCGTCCAGTCTGTCCTCTGCACATCCATCAATGTCTGGTTTGGATCTGCCACCAAAAAGGATCGGAGCAGACTACAACGGACAGTTAGGACAGCAGAAAAGATAATCGGTGCCAACCTGCCCTCCGTTCATGACTTATACTCTTCCAGAGTCAGGAAACGGGCAGGAACTATCACTACAGACCCATCTCACCCCGGACACAACCTGTTCCGGGCTTCTCCTCTGTAGTAGGCGCTACAGAGCACTGTGCGCCAAAACCAACAGATTCAGGAACAGTTTCTACCCACAAGCCATCTCTCTGATGAACAGCTGACTTCTTACCGTCAGTGTCGGGTTCAATTCTGTTCAACAACCCAGTAATCACTTTCTCTACACCACCTGTTCACTGGTTCCACTTATTATTCCACTTATTTAGTATTATTCATCATTCTCATTCTCATATCTCACTTATTATCTACTAGTTATTCATCATTCTCATATCTCACTTATTATTTATTATTTACTATTTAGTCATCATTCCCGTTTTCACATCTCTCTTATTTGTTATTCATTCGTCATTCAGATTTTCTTTTTCAGAACTGTCCATAATGTTCATACTGTTCATATTGTAACATAATAACATAATACTATTTATCCCAGTATCCTTGGACTATGTTACATATTTAAATATTTTTTTCTCTTTGTTCACTAATGCCTCTATATTTTTAGATATATCAGTATCTGTATTCTGTTTAGAATATGTATATATTGTGTCTATATATTAGTATGTATATTTTTGTTTTGGTTGTTATGTGTCTAAGCACAGTGTGAGCAACGATGCTCCAAAGAAAAAATCCTCGTATGTGTCCTCATACCTGGCAATAAAGCTGATTCTGATTCTGTTATATACATAAAAACATGTCTTATACAGGTATTCAGGTCAATACTATATAAATTATAAATATAAACAATTATAAATAATAATCAAGACAACGACAAAGTAAGCGGTTCGTTTTTTATCAAGTCAAATTTACATTCCTACATTTTTGTATGTTCTACATTTTTGTATGTTTGTATGTTTGGGTTGGTATCCACCAACCCAAACATCCAACTCATACAAAACTTCTGAGTCCAGAAGTCGGGATGATATTGAAACTAATCTTCTGCCCTTATCTTTATTTTGACAGATTTTTACATAAGGAGTTTGGAATTTCTGACATCCCCGACTAAGTCTATAGAAAGCTGTATCTAATCTAGAATACATGTAGATTTGTGGTTCATTTTTTTTTTAAATTTGTGTAGGTTTAACAATGATGAATCACAGAATATTTCCATTCAACCACAAAATCATTCAATACAAAGAGTGATTTGTTTTTAATTCAAAATATTCAAATAACATGCAACAAATTGACACAATCAAAACCAGTAAAATCTCAAGTGTATACCCACCGCTGCCTGCAATTTTTTGACTTGGTACTGCAATATTACAGCTAACGTGTTTTTTTGTGTGACAATTAATACATAATACATGTAAGTAAATACACACATAGCAGTAAACCAGACTATTATACTTTTTACTTTGTTGAATTTGTCTTCAGTAGTACTGAGAATGTTACAACTTTTTTTACACCCTACAATCTGCTGGGATGAATGACATTTAGATCGTTTCTGTCTTGCAGAGGAATTTCAGTGCCTCTGCCATACTGACTGTCATGATGCGTCAACTCATTGCTGCTTTGATGATGGCTGCTCTGACAACAGAAGTCTACACCACCGGCAGCATGAAATCCACCTACTACAGTGGAGGTACAGTCCTGAGTTGTGGAGGCTGTAAATACAGATAAATGCATAAACTTGAATTACACTCTACATTTCAGCACACAGGCTTTTCTCATGAACCATTCATTCATATACAGTAGCTACGGAAAATAAGACATTGTAATTTTTTATATTCCTGGTATTGAAAGCTTTCAATGCCCTTTGTATTGTGCACTAAGCGCTTCATTCTGCACATCTTTCTCACTATTAAAACAGACCCATTGTGCCATAATCTATATCCATGACGTTCCACTTTTGGGATTGCTCTGTTGCCGCTGGAAATTCCACCAGATGCATGTCTTTTCGCCGTGTCCGTTTCCTTCCGCTTCCGTTGTGTTGTAATCCTAACCTCCGGTGGGTTTCTAAGGACAATGATTACCTGCTCCTCAGATCTCTGCTGGGTAAATCCAGACAGCAACCTAGACTATCTGTCCAATCTGAGTTTTCTGTTGCACAACTAAAACTACTTTTCTATGTAGACATGTTCCACCATAGACAGTTAAAGAGATGGACCAACAGACCCCATTGCTCTGGACGGAGACCAGTTAAGTCTATTAGAAGCTCAGCTTAGCACAGCTGAGCGCTACTGTGAAGCAACCAACTGAGCTTGACAATGTAGACGTGACGTGGGCAAGATGTCTGAAAGTTGTAAGTCTTCTGGTAGCTCTGCCAAGAGAAATCTTGATCATTCCCAAATAGCAGAGACGGAGAGTGTATGTATATGTTAGGAGCTAACAGGCTAATTACTGCTAACTAAAATGCTTGTTAACAATAGTAATTAAACCTAAACAGCTGATGTAAGTCCAAACTGTCTGCAATATTACCCTGTGTAGTAATTTGCGTTATTATGACACAATTGTCAGCCTTTTTTATAAAAAAAAAAAAAACGTCTGCTACGGAGCCATAACGTGAGCTACAAGGTAATGGAGGCTTTTATACATTGTAATGTTTCTTTAGAAATAAACAACGGACAAATAGAGTCTTTAATTGTTTCAGATGTAAAGTTATTCACTGTCAAAGTGGCGCCAAAGTCAATGGCAGTCAATGGAATACTATCGGCAAGTGATGGCTTGTTAGCATCAAAATGGCACCAAAGGAGCTACGCTTGGACAGGAGAGGCTTACCCCCTTGGTTCAACCAAAACAAGATCCCTCTTGAGGCAATTCTGCAGCGGCCCCGGGGCTCCGTCTGGCACTTAGTGCAGCCTATGACAATTGTGACTGGTTTAAAGAAATACCAACAAACCACAGGAAAATCCTCTCCTATCCCAGAATGCTGTGTGAACTAGCCAGACCCTCCTCCGCAGCGCTGTGGCAAAGCAAAACTAGGCCTAACCTAATTTGGACACTTAAGAACAAGCTCCTCCAGAGTCAGTTAAATGTGTTATCAACTGACAACAATAGTTAACTTACTTTGTTTCAACAATTGATTTTCATGAACACACGTTAATGTATTATTTCTATTGTGCTTTCAGTTTAAATTTGGACGTATCATCTTTACAACCCAAGTCACATAAGAATTTCTGAACAGGTTGACTTTACGTCAAAAAGGGGGATGCCACAGATCTTTGTCTTGTTTGTTCCTCAGATCGGGCAATACTCATAGCCCTGAGAGATTTAAGTCATGCATCGATAGCGCTACCAGCAAAGACCTCTGGGAATTTACCTGCTGATAAGATCCATTCAGCTGACGGAAAGTTTCCCAGGATGGGATGGTGGCTCCTCCCTCAGACTGTCAAGAAACGTCAAGATGTGTCCTCATACAACCTCAACTCCTTTGGTCTACGCTACGGAAAATGACCTGATGTTATTCTGTGTTAGATCTGATCTTTTCACCAATTGTTTTTTGATTAAGTTTATACATTCAGAGTGGAGAAAGATAATAATGTAACTGTTAAAGGCTCAATAAAGGAAATCATTTAAAGACGATTCTTTTATTTATCTTGAGCAATCAACAGAATGTTGTAGACGAAAAACTGAAATGTACACAAATCATTCAGCATCCTGCTTATAAAGTCCTGTGTCTCCCTTTAACATAGAGTATGATTACAGTTTACTGAACAAACAGAATATATACATCAAAACATATACATTTAAGAAAGAGACAAAAACAAACAACATAAATATAAAAGTAAACAAACTTCAAAATGTCATATTATTACAGAAACAAAAATGTATGCATATTCAAAATGCAAATGTGTCTTTTTTTATTTTTTTTATTTATCCTTTATTTAACCAGGTAATACCCATTGAGATTAAAAATCTCTTTTGAAAGATAGACCTGGCCAAGATAGGCATCAAAATTACATCACATCATTACATACGCACAAAGACACACACATGAAAACCAAATATGCACTTACAATGAAATCTCAATTAAAACATTGACCTGTGGGGGAGTCCAACTCAAAGCTTCTCATTTTCAGCTTAAAAATACTCAAAGGAACCAATTTACTAAGTTTCAAGTTCTTCTTCAGCAAATTCCATGTAAAAGGAGCAGAGTAAGCAAAGGCCTTTTTACCCAGCTCAGTACTGACACGTGGGAAAGAAAACAAGACAACAGCCTGAGAAGGGAGAGAGTAATGACCAGTCCTTTTTTAATAAGACATGCATATGTGTACAAAATTTATAGTCGTACCCTAACTTACACAACACACTGACATTACAATTCAATTCCTTTGTTTAGGGCTCTTCTGGTTGGTCAATTATGGTTTTCATTCGGGATGTCATTGTTTAGTCCATGCCATAAGGTCGTCCCACAAACTGAAATACTAATGCTTTTAACAGAAGTTTGCACAAGGTTTATTTATTCATTCCTTTATTTGTCCTCAAGAGATCATTGAGGGGCAACCCTCATTTTCAATGTCATTCAGTCAGATTACAAAGACAAATACACAACAACATCACAGAAAGTAAAATGATAAGAAAAAGAGATAGTACATTCATGGTAGAGAGCATTTAATTGGAAGTCGCTTTGGATTAAAGCGTCAGCTAAATGATATGTAGTGTGATGTAATGTTTGGAAAGTATACAGAGCACTTGGACCGCGAAACATACCCTGTCAGGCTTAATTACAAATATTACAATAACAATACTCTAGCCTAAACAGGCTTTTTTAACGATACTATCTTATGATGCAGTAACAAATTCAAGTTTTCAACCTATCAATAAAAACAAAAAAATAGTATAGCAGAACAGCAAAGTGACACTACATCCTTTGGAATTTAAAGAGTTAATCCAAAGACCTTGCTGGGAGTAGTTTTTTGTATGAACTATGGTAGGAAGAAAATAGTTCCACGTGAAACTGCTTGCCACCAGGTCTGTGAAATGTCTTAAGTAAACGGGTCATGACTTATATGAGTTTTTTCAAATATAGTTATTTTAATTTTTGCACCACAAGCCGAGTGCCGTCTAGTTCCATCATATTGGAGAGAAGGCAGATGTTACTATGGCTGGTATCAGTGGCCGATTCATACCAAAACATATCTACTGATGAATAGCACTGCATGTAAAAGGAAACATATGTAATTTTGATTATGGCATAAACCTATCTTTAACCAAACCTTAACTATAGTAATGGAAGATCAGTAAAGTTTCAAGTTCTGTTGTTCTGCTGACGGACTCAGATTATTATTCTATGTCTGACAACATTATGAAAGGATCCCTTTTAAATGAAGAGTAAGATCCTGTTTGCTTAACATAAACAGCGCCAAAATTGCCAAACAGTAACCTAACAGTAGCATATCACTGTAAAACACATCATATCCAAAGTCATCAGAAAACTAAATTAAATTATCAAAAGCCATCTTGGTTCATCTTTCCACTGTTCCAAAATTTACCACTCTGGTGTGGCTGAAATAAACTCTTAATTCTCCCATTTACATGTGGAGATATGCTGGCTCTGTACACGCTTAAAGTAAAAGTAGTGATTATTTACATGGATTCTGGTGGGTTGGGCGATGGCGATTTCAGAGCTGTTTCTGGTTCAACCAACTTTAAAGCCCATGTTGCAAGTTAACCACCACTGTTGATTATTGGGTACAAAAAACACTCAAGATATGTATATCATTTTTAAAAATGTCTCCATATAGTTTTAAAAGTTAGTTATGGGTCATTTTTGGTATTCACGGGTTTATGGTGTCAATTCAGCGATGACTTCACAGGAAGGAGTTAAGTCTCAGCCTGGCACTAAAACCACGGTGAGTGACTGGTAGGAGGAAGAGGAAGAAAGGCCAGCAGCCGAATAATTACCAACCTGCCAGATGTGGGAGGGCAAATGAGGAATTGTCAAGATTGTGGGGAAGTCTTATCATTTACCTCCTTTATTTAGCAACACAGCAAAACATGAAATGACTTTACTTTTTACGGTCAGTGAATAGCACCGAGTGAACGTCAACGTTTTCTTTCGATCTAGTGACAGGGATCATGTCGTTAGTTCAGATAAGTACTGGTACACTTATCTAGATTTAGGAATAGAAGGCATCCCCGAGTGGTTTTTCTTAGCGTTTACATCTTCCTCCGGTGAAAACGTGTCACTGTTTGGCCAGTGCGTGTGTGTGGCGGCAAAGCTGCGGTGGAGAGCGGATGGTGTAAGGGAGGGAGCCTCCGGTCGCCCTGTGATCAGCTGATCTGACGATGCCTAAATCCGTTTGTGACATTTCAGACCGGATCATGGTCCCCCCCAAAACATTAAAGTTTGGTTAAACAACAATGAACAGAGTGAAATTTAACATATGTTTTTTTTATTTGAGAAAAAAATCACTTTAAAATAAATCCATATGGAAGTTTTTAAGGAAGGAGCAGGTTGGAGCAAAATCAATATTTCACGGATTACGATTAGCTGAGAACTCCATAAAACATGTTCACAGTATACTCGACGGGACACGTATTTGTACACCGTTGAATCCTTCAAATGTTTTTTTAAAGCTTGTCCGAGTCCGTTGTCTGTGAGGTTGAAACGTCCACACCAGTCCAGGCTTTGGATGAATCACGGAGCTCAGACTCTTAAACTGAGGATCGGAACTTTATTCCCCCCAGATGGAGCTCGGCTTCCACACCGACTCGTGGTAGGACGCGTCTCTCCAGGCCGCGCACACTCGGGCTACTCTTTATTTAACGTAACGTGATGAATGAAAATAATGTCCAGGATCTCCGGGGAAAGAAACGATATGCTTGTGTCCATTTCAAACACTGCAGGTTGATTGTGGGCGACAACGCTGTCGTGGTTAGCTCAAAATCAACAAAATCCCCGTCTAAGCTGTGTTTCACTTTCCCTCCAATATTATTACATATAATAAAGTCACATGGACTCGGTCGAGACCATAGACTGTTAATATTAAAAGACCAGAAGCCACATCAGGCCAGACCAGTGGTAAATACAACGAAGGCTGCTCTGTTATCTCCCCAACGTGACGTCATGCAAATGCATTGTGGGGGAAATACTGTAAAATTGTGCCTACTTTTCGTATTATATTCAGTTTTGCGATATCCTACACTATCAAATACAATTGATAACAGTTCAAATATTAACTACCAACAAGAAAATTGCACAAATTCATTGCCAAATTAAACCTGCAACATGGGCTTTAAGAAAGGTCTTTCTCTGTAAGGATCCTTTCTAAATTTTAGTCATGCACTGAATAATAATCTGAGCATGTCAGTGGCAAAAACAGCATTTTAGTGGACGCAAATTGAAGATGCAGATTTTAAACAATATTTTAAACATTCAACAACGTGTTTTCTGAATTAAATATTCTTCAAAACAAATGTCCTCGGGACACATATTTAGTTGGTTCATGCCCTCCAGAACAAAACACAAGTATTTTCTGATCTGATGCTATTATGAGGAGGACAGTCTCAGGAGTGATGAGTCATTTTAGACCTCATAAAATTGGATCTCTGTGTATTTTAACCTCCATATCCGCTTGCATCCTGAGTGGTAACCACTACTTTCCACTTAGGCAACACATTTGACTGTGTGGGTTTCCTGTTGATGTAATGTGGCTTAGCAGCTGCACGAAGCATTCACTTTTGACTCGATGCCATCAGACTTTTAATCTCCGATCGCTCTTTCAACCCGTATCGTAAGATACAACTTTCCACTGAGGCTACAAGTGTTACAGGGTTTCCTGTCATTGCTCAGCGGCTGCATAAAGCACTGATGCAGTTGACACTTACTGACCTTAGAAGTACAAGATTCACAAATACTTCACTTCATGCACTCAAACAAATATTTGAATCCCAGCATTGATCATTACGAGACTGGATCTGCAAGACACGAAAATGAACAGCTGTGTCGTGAAACTCTGCATATTTCTGTTGCTTACAGAGGGTAAGTGAATTGGATTTTTCTTTTTACTTTTCTTTCAAACGAAAAGACGACTTTAGAATTACCATCACTAATGCATGGTGAGTTGATGGTGGTCAAATTATTTAAAACTCAGAAAAGTTGGCGGCCAAATTTTTTTATTGGTCTTTTTTGTTGTTGTTGAGGTTTTCATTACGAGGGCCCGGCGGGGGCCCGTCACAGACTCATGGGAGCATTACGGCCGGGCCCTACAGTTTCTGTAATAAAAAGAGTTGGATGCGCAAAATTGAGACGTTAAAAAGGTTAAACACAGTGGGGCGGCCTCTACTCACCCAGTAAGCGCGTGAGCCCCATTTAGACTGCGGCCCGGGTTTGACCTGCAGCCCTTTGCTGCGTGTCATCCCCCATCTCTCTCCCACCTTCTTGTCTAACCACTGTCACTCTAAAATAAAGGGGGGAAAAGAACCAAAAAATATAATCTTAAAAACAAAATATATATATTTATATTTATATATATATATATATATATATAAATATAAGCTAAACACAGATTCCAATTGCCTGTACAATAAGGCAGTGCTAAAAGATAAGTGAAGATTTGAAAATATGACTAACTCGCCAACCGAGCCGACTCACTGTAACTGTAGCTTAAAAAACATATGAAAATCTATATTTAAAAATAATTTACAGGGCCTTAGTGGAATAGTTCTTTTACTGGTAAAAGGAACAATGAAATAATAATGACTAATGTTTACTAATTATTAGTAATGCCATATTTTCTGTTATTGTAACAAGTTATTTTTGCACACATCGTAACCTTTTACAGATTATTTGATTTATTTGCAGAGATCTTCAGCTGGGGGTCCGAGACACTTAGGGGGTTCTCAGAGTTACTGCAGGGCGGCCTTCAAACTATTTTTCTATGGTAAAAAAAAAAGTAAAAAAGGATATGTCTGGCAATATAAATTTTCATCAATCCAACATATTACTCCATGGGTGCCAGAGCCTTCTGCCTTAATTTTATAATTTTTAAAGGAAAGATAAATCCCTTTAATGAACACAACAACGATGATAGGCTTAATGGCCTACAGCTAAGGTAGCCATAAACTCATCCATGGATTAGGTTCACCTTAAGGATTCACTGTGCCACATTTTAACATTAAAACATGCACCCAAGTTGCACGGCAGTTCGTGAAATGGTGACGTAATTTAATCTGTTGATTAATTGGAACAAGATTTTCTCGTTTTTTCCATGGTGGTTTTAAAATCATGTATTTCAATGGGAAACATATTTCGTGTTAACAGCATCATTATGGTAGCAGGTAGTTTTTAAAAGCCAAAAATCCACTTATGGAAGTTGGTCGGGGGGGTGGATGGGTCAAACAACATAGCACTTTCACCCTGAATACTGAGGATCGCATCCCGCTTGTGGCGGGTTCTTTCCCCGTTGTTCTTTTCCTAACCACAACCGTCCCGTTGTTGCAGCGCGTACCGGTCTTCTTCATTGTAGCCTACTCGCCTTGTGAGAAGTGGGGTTAAAGCTTGTATTGTTGCTGTTGTTTTTGGCGCTGTTCCAACTGCTTTCTTCTATTTCTAGGTATAAAATAATCAGGTAATAAACTGCATGTATGCACGCACTGACTCAGTGATCAAACAGTATGTTTACATGCACCGTAAAAACCCCACTGTATTTGTGTTAAGGCAATACCCCGGTATCTCAAACCCCATGAAAAAACTGCATTGGTTTGTGAACTGAAAATAAAAGAAAGCAATTGGAAACAACAGTGCCAAAAACACCAGCAACAAGAAAAACTTTAAACCTTTAAACCCACTGAGGACTTCACCATGGCAAGTACTATCATAAAGACCCATATCTGGGACCATGAGTCGAGAGAGAGAGAGAGAGAGAGAGAGAGAGAGAGAGAGAGAGAGAGAGAGAGAATCTTTTGCATTTTAAAGATGTAATAATCTGTTGTGATCTGTAAACAGAGTCTGTAATCCTGTCATCTTCCTGCATCTGATATAGAATGGAAACTTTGCTCAGACGTCATGCTCTGCACATCAGATACACGGTAGTGCACTCAGAGAGAGAGAGAGAGAGAGACAGAGAGAGAGCATTTGAATTTGATAGAAACGATACCTGAGCTGTCCGTCAAAAACTAAAGTAAAGTGGCAATGTAAGACAAAATAACTAAGAGATATCTACACAAAGAAAACATGCATGCAGGATGGCTCCTCTGCCAGCTCTAACACAGCAGAAACCCCAGCAGAAATGAAAAGCCAATACAACATGGCCCCTACAGAAGGTTACTTAAAGGCTAAAACTGGGGGAATCAGTGGTTGGCTCATTTAGCAGTGTCTTTGTTTCAAACTAGAGAAACACAATTGCAAGTTAAAAGACTATACAGAAGAAAATTCCCCAAAAAGCTAGAACAGTCCATTTTCACTTGCAGGTGACTGAAATTTACATTTATAAAAAATATGTAAATAAAAGATCTTATTGACCCACTTAAGAACATCTACATTAGGCATGAGCTACCTTATTTCTTGGCAGATGTTCCTGAGCAATTACTCCAATCTAACAAAGAACAGTTTTTATCATTTAACAAATCTTTAATAAGGTGGGAAATAAATACTTGCGGACTAAACAGTTCAGTGTTCACAAAAATGTTGCTTTAAGATACATTTTAAATCAAGAAAAGGGCCTTAGACATCAAACATCAAACAAAGGCAGGCCTCAGCTGCTTTCTCAGGAGTATCTTAGCGGGCCTTCACACCTGCCTCATTTAGTTTGGTTGAATCTCACTAGACTTGGTTTCCCCACTTGGTGCGGTTCTTTTGGGCAGCTTCTGAATGCAGCATGTGCACTCGTATGTGCAACAAAAGTGAACCAAACCAGCGTACACTTGCAAAAGAACTCAGGAGTGGTTCATTTGTGGTGAGAGCGTGAGTTTGAGCGTAAAGTGTCCTGTAATCAAGCTCGCAGTCACTCCCATGTCAATGGTTCAATGATTCTGATTCCGGTTTCCAACTTGGCCCCTGGTGTGTCCGTTAAAACACGGACGGAGACAACTTCTCTCTGTTGATGCTTTATTACAATCAAGCAACAGTACAAACATGAGCATGGGTAGCTCTGCTATGGCTGAGTTTGTGTTTGGTTCTGCAAAGAAATAAATAACATTGTAAAGGCTGCCACACACATTGCACAGGAATTACATACTTGCTATCAAACAATAACAATAAACCCACCATTGCTTACATTATCTTAATGCAGCGTAACTGTAGCATGTAAATAATGCACCTAAAATACAAATGTAAGCAAGGGCATTTAACAATCGCCATTATATCTAAACAACAGCCAGGTGTAACCTAGGTAACAGGTGAAGAACACAACAAAATCACTAGCTAATACAATACCAATACAACAACAGGCTTAAAAGAACTGACAACATAAGTTATAAGACTTACAGTTCTCCTCCGGATAGCTCAGTGTGTCATGCCGCTCATGGTGTGAAGCGCATGTCCGTGTTATTCTTCGACATGCACTCACAATCACACCTGATAGACCACCTTTGGTACAAAACTAAAGTAACGAGACAATTTTGTAATATGTAAACAATGTGTTCTATGTCTAGAACATAAGACCTTCTTCCTGTATTTACTTTCTTGCTCCTGTCCCAAACACATCTGACCCATATGTAGAGTGAACGTTCTTGCGTGATTTGTAAGGATTTGTAATAATTTCGATCGGTTGGATTTTTCTCCATTTGAAACAAAACCAAATCAACCGGAAATTGCTCCAATGTTACCAACTCATCAATTGATTCGGATCAGAGCAAACAATCTACACCTGCGCAAACACCCTCAGTGCAGGGAGAAATGCCCAAGAAAGCTCCCCACCCCAGGTTAAACTCTGCCTCTTGTCTGAGTCCTAGTGCTAGGGCATCCGGTTTTCTGAAGGTAAATATGGTGCAAAAGTGAGAGAGCGCAGATGCGATGTGAGCACTTGTAAAATATGACTTGAGAGCGCAGATGCGATGTGAGCACTTGTAAAATATGACTTGAGAGCTTGTAAAAAAATCTGTAGTTGTAGATGCGATGTGAGCACTTGTAGAATATGATTTGAGAGCTTGTGAAAAAATCTGTACTTTTTTTTTACTTGAGTCACTTTTCCAGTACAACTACAACTCAGTGATTACAACCTCTTGAATCTGTCGCTGCAGTGTGTTCTCTCGCATCACACAGCGGCGAGTCTACGCTCTCGAGTTTTGCAACACTTCTTGCGATACATTTGGTGCAAAACTAATTTGTACCTGTGGACTTAGTCTGTGGAGCTCTGAGCCAACAGGACGGCCGGGGACAGCAGGGTTTCTATCGCCAGATGAGGGACAACTCTGTCCGGCTTATTTATGTAGCATTAGAGCTAGCGTTAGCTAACTAGCAGCCAGCCCGCTTCTAAATACAATACCTTTTAAATATCTCAACACTTTTTAACAGTCCAACTGAAATACTGGCGGTGAGCTCCAGGTCCTGCAGACGGGCCTCCGTCAGTGGGGCTCGGCCAGCGTGGAAACATCACTAGAAAGCTCCGCTGCCAACCTCGACGTGATCTGATTTACAGCGGGACACGGAGAGCTCCAGAGCCGGTAGCAGCGGAACATCCCCATGGAGCCCACTGCCAGTGTTGGTGGAATATCAAGTTAAATGAATTTTAGTTATACTAACACTTTAAACAGTCAAACTGAAACACTGCTGGTGAGCTCCAGGTCCTGCAGCCGCGGAGGGATCGCCGTCAGTGTCTATACAACCTGACTTTTAAATTAAATTGTATTTATTTGTAAGTGTGCTTGTTGGTTAGTTTGCTAAAGCTAGCTTATTGATATTCCCCCAACACTGGCGGTGGGCTCCAGTGGGGCTGTTCCGCTGCTACCGGGCCTGGAGATCTCCGTGTCCCGCTGTAGATCAGATCAAGTCCAGGTCGGCAGCGGAGCTTTAGCGATGTTTCCACGCTGGCCGAGCCCCACTGTCTGCGGTCCGTCTTCGGCTGCAGGACCTGGAGCTCACCGCCAGTGTTTCAGTTGGACTGTTTTAAGTGTTGAGATGATTAAAAGGTATAAACAGTATTTAGAAGCGGGCTGGCTGCTAGTTAGCCAAAGCTAGCTAGTGTTATAAATTCATAACTAACTACGCGTTCGTTCAGATCTCTGAGGAAAAGGAGGCTGAGGGTCAAATTTGAGAATTAAGAAAAGGTTTAATGCAACAGCAGTGATGAAGATGATGAGACAAAGACAACAAGACACAAACAAACATAATAACACTGCAGCTGACAGCGGACTGGATCCACGCTTCCCCCTGATGGAGTCACGTGAAACCAGTCATGAAAATTCCTAAAACACTCTCATTTATGTCCTGCACCTTGGGGCGGTTCCTTTTTACCTGCTGCTTTTAAATCCATTCTCATTGGTCCGCTGTTGTCATGACAACATGCGGTACGTATTTGCTGTCCAATGACAAATGAGCGGCCTTCAAACTCTGCACCTTTGGGGGTCGTTTTGGTTACAGAGCAAAAGGTTCTGTTGTGTAAATGTGAAATTCTAACATCAGCATAGTCCAATCAACATTGTATTGCCTAGACTAACACCCCAGGGGGTGGTAGACAGCAGGCCACCTTTTGCTGTGCAGCAAGTTCCCTTCCATATGTTAAATGCTAGACCTGACCTGTGGTTTTTTTACAGACAGAGAAAAAAGAGGGGGAAAAATGGGGACAGAGGGATGCATAATTTTCTAGCCTAGCTCCTTCAGACATATTAACTTTTTAAAACTCAACAATAGCTAACGTCCTGTCGGCTTAGAGCTCCACAGACCAAGTCCACAGGTACTAATTAGTTTTGCACCAAATGTATCGCAAGAAGTATTGCAAAACTCGAGAGCGCAGACTCGGCACTGTGTGATGCAAGAGAGACAGATTTGAGAGGTTCTAATCACTGAGTTGTGGTTGTACCATACGGTCTATGGGTTGTACTGGAAAAGTGACTCAAGTGAAAAAAAACAAAAAAAACAAACACGAGTTCAGATTTTTTTCACAAGCTCTCAAATCATATTCTACAAGTGCTTACATCGCATCTACGACTACAGATTTCTTTACAAGCTCTCAAGTTATATTTTACAAGTGCTCACATCGCATCTACGCGCTCTCACTTTTGCACCTGCGCTCTCAAGTCATATTTCACAAGTGCTCACATCACATCCGCGCTCTCAAGTCATATTTTACAAGTGCTCACATCGCATCCGCGCTCTCTCACTTTTGCACCATATTTACCTTCATACTGTTTCCATCTACAACAGTAATATCTGTTTTGTCATTCCAGGTACTCTGGGAGCAGAGATAACCATCAATGTGAGGAAGAGTGCTTCCCTTATGTTTGTATGTTACAATTACGAGGTCCTAAGAAAGTGTTACTGCCCTTCATTCCCTGAGGATTGCCAGCACTGTACGCACTGGACAGAGCCGGTCTCTTTTTCGACAACTTTTTCTGACAAGTTTGAGACATATTTCAACTTGTCTGGACTCAAGCACAGTAACTCAGGACTGTATACATGCAGCGACAACCAAAGAATTGGGCAAAAGTACAGAGTAAATGTGTTGGAAGGTAAGTCAATTTGTTAGAAATCTATTTATGCACTGTTAGCACAGATTTGATTTTGTACGTAAGACTAAGTTTATTGAGCACTACAGAAAAGGTTTGGGCCAAATTCAAAATGTAATTAAATTCTTCATACACATATTCAAACCATACCAGACATGAAGAATACAGATTCACACTTTCACGTCTGCAACTATATTGATTAGAGTCTTTAATGTTTTTTAAACCAAGGACCCCATAGCTGAAAGAGACAGATTAGGAAGCCCCTACTACATATACTGTATAACAGGAAGTTGCATAATTAACTGGGCTGTGGTTTAATGTGGAAGTTGGCCTTAAGCCTTTACACATACCTTTTTAATGCATAGAATACTAAGATATTAAAATATTTGTTAACATGATTTTATGAATCATGTGTTAGTGTTAAACATATCAATCCTCAGGATTAAAGTTTTAGTGCTTAAGTTTTGGAAATAAATTTGGTTACGTTTAAGCCACAGCAGAGGAGTTGCTGCAAAGCTAATTAGACTATCCGCTCCACACAACTCTCTGAATTTCTCAGTATGGCTTTGTTCAGAAACTAGTTTTTTTTGCGAGCAGAAACTCAAGTGAAGAATGATCAGAGAAGGCTTGTATCATGTGGACACGCCAGCGGTTTTGTTGTTGTTAATTCGTCATGGGGGAGACAGAAACTAAGCACTATAGCTTTACCTGCATGTGTAGATGGCTACGTGATTGACTATCTTATCTATGAGCCAGCAAGCTATCATAATGTTTTTTTCAAGAAAATAGGCTGATTTACATTTGATAGTAATATGTTGGATTTATGTTAAGACATTTAGTTTTTTTTTTTAAACAATATTTTGGTGGCCCCCCTTCCTGCAGTAACTGTGAGGCGCCTAGGGGTCCCAAATCCTGGCACGTGACTGACCAGTAGTTGCTGTAATTCGTAGGCTATCATACGAATTGTTTTGTTTTTGTTTTCGCGATCTCATGCAAAACCCATTCACAAAAATGCTTTGATTCAATAAACTCTAATAAATTGTAAACAATACAATCAAATGCAACAAAAAATGTATTATGATATCCTCTCATTTGATTAAGCTTTCCAGTACATAATTATATTATAAAATATACTTCTATTGTTTCTATGAGAAATTAAAAACAACCTAGTTCAGCCTTTCCCATACATCATCAAGTTTCTACAGATCATAAATAAAGCACTGGACTTTTCATTGAAGCTCAATAACCTGACCAATGTGCAACTCGGTCTCTCTGTCCGGTGAACTCTGTTTGCACATATTAGTGACACCAAAGTCAAAGTTCCTAATTGGATTGCATCAGTCAAACTGTGCTCTGAGCCCACTAATTGTTTTTTGTTGTTGATTTTGTCAGAACAATACTCAACTGTCGTGATTGCGACTGTGGGACAGTCTGTAGTTCTATCAAGCAGCACTCAACAGGACATGATGGCCGCCTTGGAGAAACAATGGTGCCGCTTGGACAACGCAGATGTTTGTCAGCCAAACACCGTCATGGGTCCTGAAAATGGACCCAGTGGGGATTTCCAAATCCTGGCCACTGACAGCTCTTTCTTTCTGGAGAAACGCAACGTAACACACGGCGATGCAGGATCCTATAGATTGACACTGATTTTTCCAAATCAGACAAAGGTCTATGTAGTAAACCTCCAGGTTAAAGAAAAAAGCAATAATTTGCAGATCATACCTGTTCGAGATAAGGATAAGACAGGAGAACGCTTTGAGATCATATGCCAGTATTCCCAGGAGTTGGAAAGTTTTTCAAAATATTGGCTATGTGACAATTTAGAGTGTCCTGACAACGTGACGAGTGTAGATGATAGATTCAAGTCTGCCTTAGTGTTGACTCTTGATCATGCGCCTTGCTCCAAAATTGAAGAATTCAGGTGTGTGGCCAAGACATCCGGGAGCATTGTAAAATCCAATGTTTATTTAAAACGTTATAGCCCAACACCTGTTAAAATAGACATAGCTAATTTAAGACACAATAGAGTTAAGGTAAATATTTACACTCTACTTCAACTCAGTTGTTTTAGACCTAATAGGTATATTTTTGAATACAGAGATATACATAGTTCACGGCATTACGATTATCTTTTCAGTGCTTCTTGGTGTAAAGTCAGTGGCAACCAGTGTACTAGTGTGATAGAGAAGACACAAAAACAAATTGACGCAGTCATATTAGAAATGTGTGTCACGCCAAACAATAATGAAACAACATATCGCTGCAAGTTCAACACGGGGACTTTGGATGTTACAGTTTCTGTTGTGGGTATGTACAATATTTACTTACTTTTTTGTCTTTATTTTTCTCTCCAAAGAAATATATAGCATATCTGTTGTTTTTGCTCCATTGGCAAAACGTTTGTGACAGATGAGACGTTGTGACCAAATCGAAGGTCAAAACTAATACTAATAAATACTAATAAACTAATTTAATATGCAGTGAAAACCATATAGAGAAAAATGTATCAAATAAAATTCAAGTCAGGGTTTAATTGAAAAAAAATAGATAAGGGCTGTCATCAATAAGGCAATGAGATTAAAGACAGAGTATGGCGCATTGTAACTGTGTTTATCTCGTTACTCACATGCACCAAAGATTCTTCATTTTACACCTCCACTGGTCCTGTTACCAAATAATCTTTGCCACGAAGAATCGCTACGCTCTAGAATCTTTGGCTGCTACTATTTTGACCCTTTGACGCACCTCTACTTGTTGTCAAGATGCCACAGACACTTTCTACCTGCTGCTGGAGCCATGGAGATGAACAACACCGTTTTAAAAGACACATTTTACAAATAAACAAGTCAAAAGCAATATGCCCCTTGGTGAAATAGAACTGAAATATCACCAAAGCTTCAAGTTTTCTATGAAGTAAGCATACAGCTAGTCCAGCTAATCAGGTTGATGCTATCAGACTCAAAGCACTATTTTGGAGAGTGCCAAATCGAAAATTAACTAATGCACTTGCAAAATGGTTGGAAAATTATTGCAGGCCATTTTGACATCTTGTGCATGCACCTTTGATGTATAGTTTACTTTTACAATTTTAAATAGCAAGCTCAAGGGAAGATGTATTTCTGAAGATATCGATTGTGTTACTACCTCAGTCATGTTGCACATCTTTTGATTTGAAATAACCAAATAGATCTAAAAGTCAACATTATTTGCATTCATTTGATTCCTGATCAAAATGCACTGGTAATAATTACTTTACAGTGATAATACAGACTTAAAAACGAAATATTTGAATCTTGATCATGTGAAAAAAACATGGGATTAATCCCAAATAACTTTTAAACTTCATCGATCAATCGTCATTAAGAAAAGAATAATCGTTTTACAGCCCTTGAATAGATCAAAATTTTGAGTTTTAAGACAGGATTGTCCTCACCGAAAAACTGTAAGCATTGAACATTCATTCAAACACTTTTGTGATATGTGCTTCTTGGCTTCTTCTTTTCCTGTACATCCAATGCCAATACTTTTAAATATCTTGCTTTTCATGTCAGCTCATCACAACTAAAGCACAGTTAAAGGTTAGGTGAATGTATTGGTAACTATGGAAAAGGATTAGCACCGATGTGAAAAAATATTTGAAAATTAATTTTATGGTACCTAGCAACCAACAAGTAATGTGAAACATTATTACGATTGCAAATTCATTGCAAAAAAATTTAGTTTATCTATCTTTTTGAAAGCATTTCTAAATTTTTTTTAGCTGGCTCGTGCTGGATTGTTATTTTGGAAGAATAAAGGTGAAATGGGAAACTATCTTGTGCGAACCATGGATGTATTCTATTGAAGGCAAATTCAATTTCCACTTGCTGCCACAGCGACAGTAGTGGATGTGTAATTTGTGCGACAGCAAAGACTCACTATATAGTCATCTATGTAGAACTCCCCCATACCGTAAACAGGGAGGAGGAATGAATGTAACTAATTTGGAATGTAACTAAGTACATTTACTGTACTTAAGCACAAATGTACTTGAGTATTTTCTTTTCATGCCGCTTTCTACTTCTACTCCTCTAAATTTCAGAAAGTTACTTTACACATTAAGATTTTTGAACACAAAACAGTTTATAAAACATGATATGTTATTAACATATATATATATTTTATGATAAATTAAACAACACCACAATATATAGATTTACAAGTCCAGCTAAAGTAATCAGCCAATTAAACACAGGACAGGATCATTTCCAGTTTGTTAAATGTGAGAATTTTTCTACATTGAGCAATTTTACTTTTAAAGCCTTAAGTACATTTTCCTGATGCTTTTATATTTTTTTATTATTTCATCACACACATAACATAAATGTAGGAAAAAAACTGTAACTACAACAAAGTGTCACATTGATACAGTGCCATCTTAACTAGTTTACAATCCATACTGACCAAAAAAGTGTAGGTTGAAGCATTTGACTTGAGGAAGCACTTAACCGTTTACATTGTATATTATTAGTATTTTGTTCTTAGGTCTCTCAAAATCTTAATCTCAGTGTGTTAATTTCTGAATTTTATGTCCAGTGAGGAAAATAAGTATTTGAACACACTGCTATTTAGCAAGTTCTCCCACTTAGAAATCATGGAGGGGTCTGAAATTGTCATCGTAGGTGCATGTCCACTGTGAGAGACATAATCTAAAAAAGAAATCCAGAAATTACGCTGTATGATTTTTTAACTATTTATTTGTATGATACAGCTGCAAATAAGTAAATGAACACCTGTATTTCAGCTAGAATTCTGACCCTCAAAGACCTGTTAGTCTGCCTTCAAAATGCCAACCTCCACTCCATTTATTATCCTAAAGTTAACTGCATAAAGACACCTGTCCACCCCATACAATCAGTAAGAATCCAACTACTAACATGGCCAAGACCAACGAGCTGTCCAAAGACACTAGAGACAAAACTGTACACCTCCACAAAGGCTGGAAAGGGCTACGGGGAAATTGCCAAGCAGTTTGGTGAAAAAAGGTCTACTGTTGGAGCAATAATTAGAAAATGGAAGAAGCTAAACATGACTGTCAATCTCCCTCGGACTGGGGCTCCATGCAAGATCTCACTTTGTGGGGTCTCAATTATCCTAAGAAAGGTGAGAAATAAGCCCAGAACTACATGGGAGGAGCTGGTCAATGACCTGAAAAGAGCTGGGACCACCGTTTCCAAGGTTACTGTTGGTAATACACTAAGAAGTCATGGTTTGAAATCATGCATGGCACAGAAGGTTCCCCTGCTTAAACCAGCACATGCCAAGGCCCGTCTCAAGTTTGCCATTGACCATTTGGATTATCCAGAGGAGTCATGGGAGAAAGTCATGTGGTCAGATAAGACCAAAATAGAACTTTTTGGTCATAATTCCAATGACCGTGTTTGGAGGAAGAAGGATGATGATGAGTACCATCCCAAGAACACCAACCCTACTGTGAAACATGGGGGTGGTAGCATCATGCTTTGGGGGTGTTTTTTTGCACACGGGACAGGGCGACTGCACTGGATTAAGGAGAGGATGACAGGGACCATGTTTTGTGAGATTTTGGGGAACAACCTCCTTCCCTCAGTTAGAACATTGAAGATGGGTCAAGGTTGGGTCTTCCAACATGACAATGACCCGAAGCACACAGCCAAGGAGTGGCTCTGTAAGAAGCATGTCAAGGTTCTGGCATGGCCTAGCTAGTCTCCAGACCTAAACCCAATAGAGAATCTTTGGAGGGAGCTCAAACTCTGTGTTTCTCAGCGACAGCCCAGAAAACTGACTGATCTAGAGAAGATCGGTGTGGAGGAGATGGGCCAAAATCCCTTCTGCAGTGTTTGCAAACCTGGTGAAAAAGTACAGGAAACGTTTGACGTCTGTAATTGCAAACGAAGGCTGCTGTACAAAATATTAACATTGATTTTCTCAGGTGTTCAAATACTAATTTGAGGCTGTATCATACAAATAAATAGTTAAAAAATCATAAATTGTGATATCTGGAATTTTTTTTTTTTAGATTATGTATCTCACAGTAGACATGCACCTACGATGACAATTTCAGACCCCTACATGATTTCTAAGTGGGAGAACTTGCAAAATAGCAGGGTGTTCAAATACTTATTTTCCTCACTATACATATTAACACGTTACGTGCAGAAGATATGAAACAAAACAAAAAATACAGTTTCATTCGTAAACACATTGCCATTCATGTGGCCATTATCTACTTCCGTAGATTAGTTTGCAAGATGACAAATGTTTTACAAGTCTGTGAATGACACAAGCTCTGATCTTCTGCATGAAGTAAGACATGCTCCACACCCTTTCACCACCCCCACCTCTCAGCCTTACTTCCTGCCTTGATGCATGATGGGCACACTACTTCCTGAACTTTTACTGCACGTAGGCATAGGACGTGTACATTGTGTTCACGTGGGTGGCAGTTGTTCTGTCAGTAGGGAGTTGGGTTGGGAACCGGAGGGTTGCTGATTCAAGTCTCCCAACCGACCAAATTATGGTGGTGGACTGGTAGTTGGAGAGGTGCCAGATCAGTTCCTGGGCACTGCCAAGGTGCTCTTGAGCAAGGCACTGAACTCCCAACTGCTCGGGGCACCTTTCCATGGACAGCCCCCTCATTCTGACATCTCTCCAATTAGTACATGCATAGGTTCTGAGTGTGTGGTATCTCAAGCCTGTGTGTAATGTGTGTAAATCAATAGAGTGACAACATTATTTCCCTTTGCGGGATTAATATAGTATACATTATTATTTTATTACAATATGAAATTTATGATATAAAATGTCTATCATTGCAAAAATACAGGGAGGTCAAGTTGCTGGCCAACCACCATATGTTTTAGCTTCCCTTGCTATTTACCACACTGAAGGAACGTGGCAGACTAAGATGCATTCTATACAGTGACATCACATTGTACTCCATTTTGCAGTACCTCCTCCTGATCCACCATACTATCCACCTTGGAAGCCTGAAATATCAAACCGTGTTCCAAGGTTGTATTGCTTGTTATTTGATCATTTCATACATTAGATATATCATTCTTTGTCTAGTATTTGGGAAGTATACTAGTATTTATTGCAGTCAGTGTAAATGTGAAGCTTCCTGACGGTAATTATTCCTTTCTTCTTGATCCAACAGTGGCCCAGGACACAATATAGGCATCTTAATAATAGTGATCAGCATAATCCTTCTCATAAGCATCATGTTAGTTGCTTCCACCAAATGCAATGGTAAGTACCAGCCCCATATTTATAGAATTTAGATTTTTGGGGCGTCTTCTAGCTCAATTAGTCAGTGTGTGCGCCCCATGTAGGCTAAGGCCTTTGCAGCGGCCCAGGTTCAAATCCGACCTGTGGCGCTTTGCTGCGTGTCATCCCGTATCTCTCTCCCACCTTCCTTGTCTATCTACTGTCACTCATACATAAAGGGAAAAAAGCCCCCCAAAAAGATTTGAGATTGTTAGAATAAAATGTATGCCCCACAATACATCGTGTATCATTCCAATTATATAAAGACAGTTTGACAAATAAAAGGGGCAGTAGGCTATTGATATTTGTGTTGATTTTGTTTTGTTTGGCTTTATTAAAGGTTTTTTCTTTTTAAATGGGTCTTTTTTAACATTGATCCTATTTTAACATGCCTAAGTAACTACTGTGAACAACAATCTTTGATCTGGTCCAGTTTTGAGCAAGAATGCTGTAACCATGAACTGTAAACTGGGCTATAATGTAACCCTGTAAGCAAATGTGCATTGTAAATTTCCGTCCGCTGAAAGTGCTGTTTTTACCGCTGACAGTCTCAAATGCCTGACAACATTATGGAAAGGATCCCTACATAGATAGACCTTTTTGTTAAAGAGTAAAATCATTTTTGTTTCACATGAAAGAGCCATAAAATGCCAAACTCACCTGACTACATGGACTAACTTCCACAAGTGGACCAATGTTCAATTAGATGTTTTAAGTAACCATATCCAAAGTGCAGTATTCTCAGCAGAAACAAAGAATCTGGGCTGTCATGCTGAGGTTACACAATGGCTACCCTTGATCAGCAGAATTTGTGAGCCTCTGATGCGTTATGATTATCTTTCTGGCAGTGATATAAACAAACATTTGCTGATTACACTTGAAGCACCCCAACACTCCATATAATGCCGAAGCCTCTAGACTGGAATGATGAGGTGCTTAAGTTTGTTTCTTTAAGGTAGCTACCATGAAGGTTTACCTATTTTGGGTTAGTATTGGGCTGTAATCAACCAAAGAAAATCTTGGTGCTTGCGCGGAGGGGCGGGAAAAAAGTAAGATTAATTAACTGTAGCCTGCCGTCCCGCAGTACTTGTCCGTGCTGGCTATTTGAAGTATATTTAATCTTTTTTTTACCTAATTATTGTGCACTGAAATGCCACTCGTCTGTCGGCTCTGACCTGCATCAGCGCTCTATGCATGTCCTCGCACGGCACGGCTAAACATCGGAGCTCGGCTTCGAGGCTGAGATACAAATAAACTATTAATTTAAAGCTTTTACTCTTAAACACAAAAGGCACGTCCACTTTAATATATACTGTATTTTTACACATACCTGTGGTCAAGCTCAGTGCCTCGCTGTGCTGCATTAACTCTGAAACCTTCTCTTTGAGTCTCTCACATTTTGGGTTAGTCCATGCATGATGGTGTGGCGTGCTGGCGCTGGATATTATCAAGTTCTTAAAACCTCAGCCCTCCATAACAGCAATGGGCCTCATATCCTGAGCAATAAGGTCGACAATTCCTTCCGTGATATTATTTTTTGCGTTTGGATGATAGAGGCTTAACATCCAGCGGGGTCTGGGGGGGTCTGGGGAACGCTACCGTCGTTGCGGGAGGGTGCGCCGGTAGTTATAAAACGATTATTAGACTATGAAATATGCCAATTCTGATATGTTCATATAGCCTTCTCAAAACAGACAGGGCAACCTAACGCAGAAAAGTTATCTCACCGTTTTCATTTTTTAACATGCAAATCTATAGTTCGATATTACAATAGCTGACCCCAGACAACTCTTTAAACAAGAAAGGTATTATTTACTGGACAATAACTTAAATGTACCCATGATATTTAGCAGTTGGATTGAATAATTTGAAAAAAACAAAACACAAATCCAAATAGGTTAATTGTAATATTCCTTTAGATGATGTTACACACAATTATCCCTTTCTTTACCAGTTTCCACTACAGCTCCACAGAAGTATTCCTCCTTAAATCAGTTTAATTGCAAAACGTCCTCAAAACATATTAACCCACTGTGGTACCACACACACACACACACACAAACGCGAGAGATGGGAAAAAAAACGTCAGGCCTGATGGTACCTCGTGTGCGATGCGTCCAAGGGACGTTTTCTTCAATGAGGAAAACACACAGAAATCCAACTTACAGTTAGTTGTTAGTCCAAGAAACACAGCTCCAACACTAACTAAAGCCACTCGATACGGCAACGTCCTCTTCAGCAGGAAACACCCCGTCATCCCCACCGGTTAGAAATCAGCGTCCTCTGAATCAGGAACTCTCTGCCGATAGCTCCAACTGTTAGCCAGGCACACAAGCACAAAGTGTTTTCTGAGCACTGAGATTAGACAAGAAAAGTGCCATAGTGTACACCTCTACACCTTTGTTACTCCACTTAGATCTTCTCAGTCTCTGTTGTTCATCTTCTTGATTTTGCGATTCTCTCTCTACCGTCTTGTGTCTCCCTCTCGTCTCTCTCTCACACATTCACTTCCTCACTCATAACCAGTCACTAAAGACAACATTGACTGACAACAAAACTGGACAATCAGTATAACACTTTTCAAAATAAAGGACAATACGTAAAAATATTTTTCTGTTTACACCACTGTTAATGTTCTAAACTATTTAGAACAATGTATGTTAACTCCTAGCCTAACGTCTTGAAAAAGTGTTTAAAGCTATCAGTTAACCCTTTTTGATTCTCATTTAAACTAAATGACTTTCAGTTAATTGCATTACTAACATTTTTGTTTCCTACATATGCTTTAGGTAGAAACTAACCGTTTTAAAACCCTTAGATTACGCACTTTGTGGCTACTTTGTGTACATTTGATCTATGTCCTTTCCTTGCATAGTTGCTGAAAATGAGTAAGAACTAACTATATTTTCACGTGTTAGGTCAAAAACTCAAGAGGTTGTTTGAAAGGAGAACACCACTAGCAGCAGTTGACATCCATGCAAATATGTACGCTAACGCAATTGCCCAATACTACAATCAGCGATGTGATGTGCCCCCACCTGAGAAACAGGGAAAAGGTATGAACAGTTTCATTTAACCAGAATGTAGCAAACTGTTTTGTACAGAACTGCATACTATACTACTTAAGATTTTGTAAAACAATAGTTCAGGTGTGTAATGCATTCTCATGAACGTGTTTGCATGATTGTAGAAAAATGTATGCATACCAATAACACATGAGCAGTGGTAGAATGTAACTAAGTACATTTAATCCAGTACTGCACTTAAGTATAAATGTTGAGGTATTTGTTCTTTTTCTTTTCATGCCACTTTCTACTTCTACTCTGCTACATTTCAGACAGAAGTATTACACTTTTTCTCCACTACATTCATCTGACAGCTTTAGTTACTAGTTATTTTACAGATTAAGATTTTTGCACACAAAACACATGCCGTTTATAAAATCTGATGTTTGGTTAATAATGAAACTAAACTTAAATAATTAAACTAAACAATATAATTGCCAAGGGTCAAACTGGTAAACTAGGCAATGAAAAATGTGAATAAAGATTCTGTTTCTGCATTGCCTATTTCTCCCCTCAAAAGTTATCAGAAAAATATGGTTGTGTAAGGTTTGGCAATGAAATTGCTCCCTTGGGTTGGTGGTGCTTGGTTTTGGCTCGACTGTTTTCAAAATGGCCACCAGGTCACAAACATCCTTATTTTAAAGATAAACAGTCGCAAAAATATGAAATTTGTGGAAATTATGCAAAAGCCATTATGAGCACTAGGACAACGTGACTTTAAATTTTTACAGATATTCTGTCCCATGTATAGCCATTTCTCCACAATTACATCAATATGTTTTCCAAGGAGATGTTTTAATTTAATATAGGCTATTTGTTTTATATATTTTTTCTTTTTTGCAGCTGTATGTTATTGGACAGGGATGAAAACCCTGTCTTTGCATTTTATTTTTATAACAGCTTGTGGTATCATGTTTGACTTACAATTGAACATTCAGCCCACTTTGTAGAAAGTACTGAGATGCATATCATTCAGCTGAAAAATACGGTGATGATTTTTGGTCCATATCATCCAGCCCTAGTTTGGATACAGTGACAGTTTCAGCTAATATGACAAAAAACATGGCAATCAGTTCAGTTTAGTCACTTCATCTATTCAATTCAATTCAATTTTATTTATAGTATCAATTCATAACAAGAGTTATCTCGAGACACTTTACAGATAGAGTAGGTGCACAACATAATTTACAAGGACCCAACAATTCTGGTATTTCCCTCCAGAGCAAGGAACAGTGCGACAGTGGGGAGGAAAAACTCCCTTTTAGGAAGAATCATCTGCGTTTCCGAGCAAAAAGAAGCAGTTTGTTGAGAGTGATGGGATTGACACACTGGCGTCTAGGCAGGCAGACTAAAACAAATAAGGAACATTAAACAGTGTCAATACTGTCTTAAAGTCAAAAGTTGGAAGGATATTTCAGCCAGCAACATTTACTTTGAGCTCCTATGCTCAACTCTCTGCATCAACGTTTCATTTGCCTGTTTTGTCAGAGTCATGAGACTGAATTTCAAACTGTGGACAGATGTACTGTGGTTTTGGATGTTAGACAGTTTAACAATAACTCATGTGAGCCAGAGATGGAGAATGATGCTGTCTATCTTTATAGGGGATGGCAAGGAGATCTCAACTAGCTCGGATGATGCGGTGAGTCATACAGTAATGCATGAAAGATGGAGTGCATTATTTTCAGGTTCTCTGCAATTTTTTTTCTCTTTTACACAAAAAACACCCTGATTCTTGATGGTTTTCTCAAATATTTATGTGCAGCATTTCCCTATTCACGTGCTGTTTTACAATTCATTTTGACACAAGACAGATTTTGTTTTTTTCCCCAACGCAAAGAATAGGTGAGGCCATAGAGTAGTAATTACATTAGAAATAATTACATTTAGAAGCTGGAATCTTCTTTGGAATTTTTAAGTTTTTCATAAAAAATTACTTAAAACCGATTAATTGATTATCAACATAGTTGCCAGTCAATGTATTAGATGACAACTGTTCAATTCAGTTTTTAAGCTCTAGTCTGTCTAGTCTTTGCAAAAGTGAAATTTTACATGGCAGTGAGGATTTCCCTCGTTTGTGTCTGCTTCCTATTTTAGGGACTGCTGTGTAAAAGTTATCAGAAATGGGGCTAAATATGCCTCTAAGTATCAATTCTGTCAGTCGGTTGGTATGAAGAAGAATACAGTTCTCTTGATTCATAATCATCTTGTCTTATTAACTTCGCAATGTAATTCCTTGTCATTGTTGACTTTCACCTTGCTCCCCAGTTTGAGGAGTTGCCTGTTCGCCCAAAGAGATCCTCCTTGAAGAAGGAAGCCGGTCCAAAGACATCCTCCATGAAGAAGGAAGCCGGTCCAAAGAGGTCCTCCATGAAGAAGGAAACCGACTATGTCAGGGTTAAACCTGGAGGAGGAACTTGGTCTCTGGATGCCAATGCTTTGGGTCAAAAAGGTGAGGTGGGATACACCAGCAAGACAAAGACAGATGAAGTGGTGAAAAACAGGGTGAGGTTGATGCTCAGAGTTGCTTATGGTGCAGGGACAACAAGGAGGATGACAATGACTATGAAGTCAACTCCCCCTGTGTAACTATCAAACCCAAACACTGAGTTAAAGTTGCAATATGTAATATATTTTATGAATTAAATCCAAAAATGATTACAATGTGTCATCAGATACGTTAAAACAGTCACCAAAGTGATTAGCAAGCAAATTCTAATGGCTAATATACACTGGAGTAAAATGCCAGACCAACCACTGTCTCTTTGGTCTGGGAACTCACTCTGACATGTTCACATGTGCCTTCTAGTGCACGCAGGAACACACGTTTTAATATGACGTCATTGCGTAGGCTCTTTAACATAACTTTGCTACTCATATTATCAAATATGCTTAAAAGTCTAGCTAACACTGCTGGGTGCTGTGTTCTCAACATGACAACCCCCGTGAACTTCAAGCTTGGGGAAGAGGGGCCGAGGGGAGACGACTCCCCCGATATTTTGAATTTGGACTGCAGTAGGTAGCATATACAGTAACTGTATGTCAGTATTACATGTTGCACCTTTAAGTAGCTACATGAACTGCAGGGGGTTGTCAGGGCAGAAGACTTCAACAACATGATAGTGATGATGAGTTGAGATAGTTGAATTCTTTCCCCAGAAACAGAGATATTTGGAAATCAGCTTGGAGCTCCTATGCTCAGCTCTTAAAGCTGGTAAAAGTGTCTTGTGCCAAGACTGAATCTTAATCTGTGGAAAGATGCACTTTTGTTGTGAATTTAATAGAGTTTAACAATAACTCTTTTAAACCAAGCTGGAGAATGATGCTCTCTATCTTTATAGGGGATCACAAGGAGATCTCATCTAGCTCGGATGATGCGGTGAGTCAAACAGTAATGCATGAAAGATGAGTACATTATTTTCAGGTTCTCTGCAATGTTCTTTCTCTTTTACATAGAAAACACCCTAAATCTTGATAGTTATCTCAAATATTTATGTACAGTATTTCCCCATTCACGTGCTGTTTTACAATTCATTTTGCCACAAGACTAAGATTTTAGATTTAGTCTGTTTTTTTTACCCAACTCAAAGATATGTACGGCCATAGATTAGTAAATACATTAGAAAATAATTACATTTAGAAAAACTTAAGAAATGTTTTAACGTAAAAAATGACTAAAACCTAGTTTTGAAGCTCTAGTCTCTCTAGTCTTTGCACAAGTGACATTTTACATGGTAGTGAGGATTTCCCTCGTTTGTGTCTGCTTCCTATTTAAGGGACTGCTGTGTAAAAGTTATCAGAGATGGGGCTAAATATGCCTCTAAGTATCAATTCTGTCAGTCTGTTGGTATGAAGAAGAATACAGTCCTCTTGATTCATAATCAGCTTGTCTTATTAACTTTGCAGTGTAATTCCTTGTCATTGCTGACTTTCACCTTGCTCCCCAGTTTGAGGATTTCCCTTGTTCTGTCAGTCCGTTGGTATGAAGAAGAATACAGTCCTCTTGATTCATAATCAGCTTGTCTTATTAACTTTGCAGTGTAATTCCTTGTCATTGCTGACTTTCACCTTGCTCCCCAGTTTGAGGATTTCCCTTGTGTGTGTCTGCTTCCTATTTTAGTAACTGCTGTGTAAAAGTTAATCAAAGTGGGGCTAAATGAGTCAGTCCGTTGGTTTACAGAAGACTACAGTCCTTTTAATCAGAATGCAGATTCATAATCAGCTTGTCTTACTAACTTTGCAGTGTATTTCCTTGTCATTGCTGATTTTCCTCTTGCTCCCCAGTTTGAGGAGTTGCCTGTTTGCCCAAAGAGGTCCTCCATGAAGAAGGAAACCGACTACGTCAGGGTTAAACCTGGAGGAGGAACTTGGTCTCTGGATGCCAATGCTTTGCTAAAGGACAGCAATATGTATGGTTTAGGTAGAAAAGGTGAGGTGGGATACACCAGCAAGACAAAGACAGACAAAAAACAGGGTGAGGTCGGTGCTCAGAGAAGCTCAGGGCCCAGGGACAACAATGAGGATGACGATGACTATGAAGTCAACTACACCCGTGTGACCATCAAACCTAAACACTGACTCAAGTAGCTGCATGAACTATAGGGTGTAAATGAGTTGAGATGATTTCATTATTGTTGGATAGAAATTTCAATCTTTCTAAACAAGTAGAGCCGGTCTGGCTCTCTTTTTGATGTGGACCCTTAAATCTCCCAGGAACCCTCAAGTCACTATGTGTGAATTTGCCTTTCCTAGGCTACATTTAAACTCCAACGTTTTGGTTTGAAAACAAATATCCTTTGCTACGTTTATGCCTCACATCCACAGTAGCCCAGAATTGCTGATCACCTAAAACAGAGACATTTGGAAACACTGCTGCCACTGGCACTCCAGGGTTGCATTGTATTCTGGACAAGCACAAACGGAGACCTTTGGAAACAAGGATGCACGTCAGTCAGTCTCATTGGTTAGGTAGACTTACATACCTTTCAGTAACAGTTCCACTTCATTGTCAGTCCAAGCTAAGATATCCCTGCTCTTACTTTTCACCATTGTTGTTCTTTCTCCAAAGTATTTTTTTGTATTTTCAATTTACATACTTACTACATCCATGTAGTTTCATTTTCACCCGCAGAGTAACGTCAGACAACCTGCCATGTCCTGTTAATACCTGCTTGCCAATACTGTCTCAAATATTGTCTCAAAATGCCGCTTTAAAATTAAAGTGTTGCAGTGTAGATATAGCCCTGGCATGGCCAGCTACTCTGTTTCTATCTAGATAGATAGATATTTATTGATCCCAAAAAAATGTTGGTGTGATCGGTTCAGGTTAGGCATGAGGATTGAAATGAGTTAAGGTTAGGATTAGAATACCATGTAAGGTGCAAATTTGCTCAGTTCTATTTCCTTCAAAACCTTAGTGAACATCTGCAGCATTTGTTGCAAATTGCATCAGTCAGACAGCTAAGCAATCTCAGTATTGAGCATTGAGCTCAGGCTTGTAAACAGGAGGGGTAAAGTAAATGCAGTGTGGTAGGAGGCATTTTATTGGTTCTTTCCAATCAGACTGCGAGGCAGTGCTTGGTGGTCATTTTTACAGGTTTACAGTAGCTAAAGATGGATATTTTTCACTTCTTTTAAGAGCAAAAACTTATCAATTGCTGTCAGGGTCTAAAGACAATTTCAAACACTATATAAAAAGTGGATATTGGAAACAATTACCAAACCTGCCTATAAAACCACTGTGGATTTTGGAGGAAGTCTCTGATCTTGTAGTTTCCCAAACCACTAAATGTTACTAAAGAGACATATGTTTTTAAAAGCCACTTTCAGTATAGTTAAAGACTAAGTCTGCCTTTTTTCAACTTTTGTATCTTACATCTCCTGATGTCAGCTTGTTCTAGGACAACTGATCAGTGAAAAGGAGAGGGAGGGCAAATGCATGCAACAAAGTTGCGACAAGGACTGAGCCTCTGTACCTGGGGTGCAGGCTCAACCAGGTGAGCTAACCAGCCTCATACCTTGAGCTTTTGTCTTTTTGTGGCTACTGCTTAAATATAAAGGAACTTTGTAAAAATTGTGAATATCTTTGTTAGAAATATTACTTATGAGCTATATGAGAACAGGTGAATTAAGGGTTGATGTCAAACAAACCAGGGTGGTGATTGTTGGAACAGTAGAAAGACAGACCAAACGGCTGTTGTGTTAATATTTTCCTTGCAATGAAGTGTGTTTTACCATGATAAAATTACTGTTAGCTGGAGTCTGGTGAGTTTGGCAATTCTGACTTCTGGGCTGTTTGTAGGGATACTTTACATAACATTTTCAGACACTTAGAATAATAATCTGAGCATGTCAGTGGCAAAAACAACACTTTTAGTGGCTAGAAATTGATGGTCACATTTAATGTTACTTTTAGCATGTTTCACCATTTCTCAATAAAAAGACAGGAGGGTAAAGGTCCTTGCAGAGTCAAAAATCTTTGCTTGTTAATAAAATAAATTTGACCTCACGTTGTTTCAATCACATTTACAAACTGCCTCCAAAACTGTAGTCCCTCATTAATAAAAAGAATTGGATGTGGTCAAATTTCTTGTATTTTTGCGTCCGTAGCAGGCAGAGGTGTTTTTTAATATTTGGCTTCAGTATTGCTAGCAAAGCATCAAGCTTAGCCACCTGAATTAAACTTTGAATGGATGGGGATGTAAAGGTAGATTTTTGCTTTTCTCTTTTTAAGAAGAGGGAAGACAACAAAATCATCCTCACTGCTTGAAATCTCTATTTTGTATTATTTTGAGAAATTCTTCACAACAGATTAATTCATGAGCATTGGATTCATTGTGCAAGATTTTCATGCTTGAGTTTTTTTGGATGACAGAAACAAAAAAAACTGCAAAAAAAAATGTCAGCCTCAGTGTGCAAGGACCTTCAGTCCTGTGAAATGTAGTGGCCTTTTACACGTTTCTTCAACCAGACTATAAACTGCAATATGAAGAGCACCATCTCACTTCTATTTTCCCAATAATTCTTTAGTCACACTTGATTATAGAAACAAAGTTCAGACAGAACCTTTACAGATATAGTAATTGGTTCATTGACCAGAAATATACTGTAGGCATGCAACTTGTGCTTTAATTTTATTCAGTATCATGTTTTAAAATTTTTCTATAACTAATTGTAGTAGTTATTTTTAACCTTTATCTGTTGGTAAAACTGTTTATAATACAAATCACTCTACTCTGGACTGTAAATCTGTTATAAGACATATGTATTGTTTATTAATTATGTATAGCTGTTACACTTTGTATGACCTCTAATGTGGCGAGCTGTGTTTTACATGTTTCATTATTAAAACCACAATAAAAACTTAAAAATAAAATGTTACTTATAGTCATTTATTGAACTAAACAAGTACACTACATGCACCATAGTTTTTAGTAGTTATGATTAAATATTTTGCCTTTTTGGGGAATTTCTTTCTTAATTTAACAAAACAACATTAATAAGCTTAAATAAAACAGTCAATTCTTGTAAAATCAGATTTTAATCATTCTGTACAACTGCAATATTTAAGGTTTTAAGGTGGTGTAGTTTTTAAACAGCTTATTTGATATTAACCTTACACGGTACAAAATACAGCACATTGTAAAAAATAAATTATTATTACTGGTCATCTGCAAAATAAATACATTAGAGGTCTCCACAGGTCCACTCAAACCCTATAATCCGGAGACCCAAACCGAGACCCATTTGAGTTTGTATCCATGGATTATAAGGACGATTGGGTCCCGTTCTATTCCTACAGGTCCTGGGTCTGTTCATTACACTTTTATTTTCAAATTGGACTTGAACCTCAGACTCTTGGGCAATAAAACTGCAAACCTTATTGTAAACGAGTCACGTTTGCCTGTCACCATGACACCAAATGGACATTAAAGCTCAAAATAACGAGTGCATTTGTCATGCTGTTTCAATCAACAAGAAAGAAACATTAATTTACCCTAACTTTCTTGTTAAGGAGGATGGCCAGAAAGAGGGGAGAAGGCTACTGATTTCACACAAAGTTTTGTTTTGACAACTTGTAAATCAATGTTAACTTGTTATTGCAATCAGATTCTGAAATTGATTCCAATCGTCTCTGTGTCTCATGTGTCTGTTCGGACTTTGGTCTTACATCTCTCAGTTTGGCATTGGTCCAGGTCCCAGCTTTCAAACAAAGACACACCTGAGGTTTGGTGTCAGATAAGGACATTTGTGGGTATTTTTGGGTCTGGGCACAATTGTATGGACCTGTGAATACATCTGTTTAAACAATAGTTTAGTTATGGAGCAGTTCTCCCCCTCTGCCCACCCAGAATCAGTCAAAGGGCATCCAGCACTCTTTTCCCTGCTGCAACGTGTTCTTCTGCTTAGACCATGGAGGAGCTGCTGGGGAAAAACTAACATAAAAACAAGAGATTTCATTCAAATCATTACAATTAGCAATCAATATCTCTGAGATATTTAAAAAAAAATTAAGACTGTTGAGTCTTAATCTACAGAGCCAAGAACAAAAACATACTGCACTGAGAAAAGGGATATTCACAGCTGACAGCAAAAATCCCAAGGCCATGGGGAAGAAAGACCTACGGAGGGAAAGAAAAGGGTATGATGGGAAAGAACTTTTTGCAACACATTCTGACATTTCAACTTTTGGGGCCTAAATGAGCTTTTGTGCCTCCTAAAAATTTCCCTCTGATGAAAACTAAGATGATGAAATATTTTACATCATGTATAAATAAGTCTATAAAATATTGTTGATTAATGATTCAACATGGTCTGTGGAAAAATAAAGGCAAAACTGTTTTATTATACATTTAATTCATTTTTTAAATGTAAAATGACAATTTTGGAAGCCAGTTACAATTAATTTCCATGCACATGTGTTGAAAATGTCAAATCAGATGTTAGGTAGGTGTGACTACGTCACTTTTAGCGGTTGCAGATGATTGAGAACTATAGCCTGCATGTGTCCCTCAGAGCCAGGTCTTTCCGTCGCCCTGATTGGTTGTAGGTCTATTAAATTGCGTCAAGATATTTGGGCCTGCATCATTAACGCCCCTTAAAAATGGAAAATGAATTGAAAGGCCCCAGACTAATAAGCTTTTGCAAATTAGTAGTAGCTATGCCAAGCTACCCTAACTGGACCCACCTGAATAGAAGCACAAAGCCATAACTCTCCACCAGCATTCCAATGATTGGCCAACGGCACAGCACGAGAGAAACACCTCCCAGGAAAAACAAAGAACCCCGAAACTTTTGTCTTTGGAAGAAGAAGTGGGCTGTCCTTTTGAAGCCGATAATGAACGTCAAACCGGTCAGAAACAGAATCTATACAAAGGCAATTAAACAAACAAAAATCAGAGGGAACATATTTTCATACTATGGGTAACTGCCCCCCCCCCCTTTTGTTCCCACACCTCCCTCCTCACTCCCCTGTAGTCAGCCTTCCTGCAGTCAGCCCCCTCCCCCCACCACCACTACACCACTTTTCCTCTCCCCCCACTGACACTTCCAGCCCCCCCCCCTCTCCGCTTTACATTCACACCTGGCCAGGTGAAGAGACAGCTGGAGAGGCTACACCAGCGCAAGGCTGCTGCCCCGGACGGGATCCGCCCCAAGGTCCTGTTCTCCAGTACCTCTTCAACCTGAGCCTGAGACTGCAGAGGGTGCCGCTGCTGTGGAAGACGTCCTGCCTTGTCCCCAAGAAGTCGACTCCATCTGGCCTTAAGGACTGCCGCCCAGTGGCTCTCACATCCCATGTGATGAAGGTGCAGGAGAGGCTGGTCTTGGCCTACCTGAGGCCGCAGGTGAGTTCTTCTCTGGACCCTCTACAGTTTGCCTACCAGCCTCGTCTGGGAGTCGACAATGCTGTCTTCTCTCTTCTGCAGCGAGCTCATGTGCACCTGGATGGCGGTGGCGGCACTGAGATAATCACTTTTTTTTTATTTCTCCACTGCATTCAACACCATCCAGCCAATGCTACTAGGTGAGAAGCTACCTGACCACAGTTTGTCTGTCTGGAACGTGTTCTGTCTGATGTGGTGGTGAGTGGTACGGGGGCCCCACAGGGGACTGTGCTGTCTCCTTTTCTCCTTTTCTGTTAACTTTATACACCACAGACTTCCAGTACAACTCAGAGTCATGTCACCTACAGTAGTTTTCTGATGACTCTGCAGTTGTTGGGTGTATAAGGGATGGACAGTAGGTAGAGTGCAGGGCACTGGTGGATGAATTTGTGGAGTGGTCTAGTAAGACTCACCTAATTCTGAACGTGGCTAAGACCAGAGAGATGGTGATTGACTTTAGGAGGAAGGGAATGGCTCTGCAGCCCCTTTATATACTGGGAAGTGACGTGGACATGTTGGAGGAGTACAGATACCTGGGTGTCAACATCGACAGCAGGCTGAACTGAAAGGCCAACAGCACTGCTGTTTACAAGAAGGGGATGAGCAGACTCTATTTCCAGAGGAAGCTGAGATCCTTCAATGTGTGCAGCAGAATGTTGGAGATGTTCTACCAGTCTGTTGTGGCTGTTCTCTTCCGCCATCTGCTGGAGCAGCAGCATCGGAGCCAGCAACACAAACAGACTGAACAAACTGATCAGGAAGGCTGGCTCCGTGATCGGCTGCAAACTGGACACGTTTGAAGCTGTGGTGGAGATGAGGTCTCTGAACAAACTGTTATATATCATGGATGACCCTGAGCACCCTCTCCACCCCCCACTGGTCCAACCGAGGAGCAGCTTATGTAATGGCGTGTTTCCACTGCTGGTAACAGCTCAACTCGAATCGCCTTGACTCACCTCTACTCGGCTCGATTCATTCTACGTCCGTTTTCCATTGCAAAATGAGTAACGCCTAAGCGTGGCTGGTCACCATAGCTACGCGTGATGATGTAATTTTCAACGCAACTCACAACAGCACGTTGCCTACTCGTCACAGCCAGAAGAAATGTTTTGTTTCAAAAGAAGCTGAAGGAAGCAACAAAAATCACCGCTAAAAAAATCAGGAGTTTGGGAATTCCAACAGAGTTCAGACGTCGACATAACCATTGTTCGCCGACACGAAAGGGTAAGTTAAGTTTCCTGGTAACGTTGGCTAACATTTGCATGTGTCAGGGGCCCCGGTCACCATTTACTATATGCTATATAAAGTACATGAACTTTAGCAACCATGATTACACACCATCATGTGTGCTGTGTACCGTTTGTGTTTCAGAGCATTAACTCTTTGCAAAACCGCCGCCGCATACCGTCTGGTGGGCGACGTCCGACCGGTGAGATCTCTGGTTGTGACCTGCTGGGCTTCGTATAATCTTTATGAGAGTCATGGAGACACTTATGACAACGACTGGGATGCATCTGGGCCAGCAGAGCCGGGGGGGACACTGTCACAGTGTGCAGAGGAAGAAGACCGGGATGTACAGGAGGGTTTGATGCGCTACTTGAAAAGCTAAATAAAAACTTTTCTTTGATAACTTGTCTTGTTTTTTTAAAGTAACAGTGTGCAATGTTGGAAACGACATAAAGCCCCTAACAGCCCTTAATATTGCACAGTTGAAAAGTGAGAATAGTGCAGAGAGTAGATAATCTGTCGGTGTCTATAGATGTTTGTTGTGGACACACACTCCGCACTCTTGTCTGCTAACAACGCAGTGATCCGACCAACCAGTAGTCTGCAGGTTTCCACGTCACCTTTTGGGCTCGCCTCAGCTCGCTTGGAACCTCGACTGAGGTAGTACTAAAAAAAGTACCTGGTAGCAGGTCCCAGGGACTTTTTTTTCGTAATGGAAAACCAAAAAAGGCAAGTAGAGTTGAGGCGAGTCGAGTAGATACCATGCAGTGGAAAACCGCCATAAGAGGCTCCGACAGCTTTGATGCCGCACGGACCGCTACAGGAAAACATTCCTACCACAGGCAATAACACTTTTCAACATGTTATCACTGTGTGCTAGATAAAACTTTTAGACATCACATTATTGCACTAAGGGCAACCTGCACAATTGGTTCATTTACATTTTAGCATACATTTAGCATATTATTTAAGCAGTTGCACATTTTGTTTTCCCACCTTGTATATATTTAATTATTTGTTCTTATATTTTATTCTTATATTGTATTCCTATTATTATTATTATACTGTATGTGTATATATTTTTCCCAGTATCTCATTTATATTTATATTCTGTGTTGTGTGACTAATGTACGTGTGCTGCTGTAACACCATAATTTCCCATTTTTTGGGATCAATAAATATCTTTCTATCTATCTATCCATCTTTTGTTTTATTTCTACTGCATATTTGTACTAAATCTTCATTCAGGCCTTGGGTGCCTTATTGTAAAAAAACTTTCACTGCATTTTGTTTGTTGTCTTGTGGCTGTTGCTGTTGTAGTCAAAATCAACCTGTTAACTTTTTTGCTGAACTGTAGGACGATGTCTCTGAGTGACATGTTATTCATGTGTCTTTGAATGGATAACATACCTTATGTCTTTAATGGAATAACCATTGAGACATGGGTTATTTTGTTTTCTGTATACTGACTATGAGACTAAGAATGAATAATATCGATTATATTAACCTTTGAATATTGTATTTTCCTGTGTGCCCATGTGCACAGAGTTATTGGTCCTCTTAATCCTTTATTCTGTCCATACCCTCTCCTATTGCTATTACAATGTAATGGTGATGGTGGACAAGATTAACCAAACTCGCATGAGGTTACAGTAGTCAGTTAGTCTAATTAAATTGGTCTTATCTGAAGTTCCATTCATATACAGTATGTGGTATACAATGTATTACTGTGCCTCCAGTGTGGCTTAACAAGGAAACACAAAGAGGGAGTTTCAAATCAATACACAGATACCCACTTAATTTGACAAACACCCCTTTCAGACAGCGGACGGCAGGTATTATGCAAGTCTACTCAGTGCACATTCGACCCATGTTGGGCGCAGTCATATGAGACAGCTGACACTCTGCTTCTCTCTGCTTGCAGAAACTCAGACCTGCAGTGTTGTTCATTCAGTTTCGCACAGGATTTCACTAAATTACATTAAATAATTACTACATAAAAGTTTCAGTTTCACCTGTGTATTTTCTCTCTCTTGATAGCCCAGGTGTGCATGCTGTATCTCTCTTACCATGTCCATAGCTAGCAATGAGTCCGGACCTCAGTAATTATTTCCTAAAAAGACCACAGTCTCTTTGCATCTGAATGATGTGAAACCATTTGATAAAACAGCTATCCATGCTGAAAGACTGGGGCTACAACTACATAACTTGTTTTCACGTTTTGAGACAAAAACTATCTTGGTCCACACAAGCGTTTTAGCTCCTAGCAGAACTAATCTGTTTCCATATTAACACAATAAATTGAATAAAAACACATATCACATGACCATTCATAAATGGGAACGCCAGTGTAAACAGGAAGCATATAGTCTGATGCAGTTGAAAATCATGGATGTATAAGTTGAAAATACAGAAAATACTTTGGAGAAAGAACTACAATGGCAAGTACATGTACTTGCCTGGAGCGATGACAAGGTGGAACTGTAACTGACAGGTATGAAACCCTACCTAACCGATAAGACTGACTGACGTGCATCATTGTTTCCAACGGTCTCCGTTTGTGTCCGTCCAGACTTAAAAGCCACCCCGGTAAACCAAAGGTTGTAAACTGGTGGTGTTTGAATATTGATGTAAGCCACTGATGGTATGATGTTGGCACTGAGCAGAGGTGTGTGATATGAAAGATTACTCACATTCCCGAAGCCCAGCAACACAGAGTCAAAATACAGCACTACACCAAAGAGCAGGAAAAATACACCAAATCCCATCAGACCAATGCCAATCTCTGAAAAGAAAAACATACACAAGGGACATTGATGAGAAAAATTAAAGCAAGACTGTGGTCAGCTCATTTGCAAACAATTATTTGCTGGTATTTTGTGTGGGAAATATTTTATTAGACAAATTATGAAGTCAGTTCTCAATAAACAGAAAAGAGTACAGTACTTTGATCCATACAGGTTAATAACATGTTACTTAATATGCAAAAGTCTCTCAATGATTTCAGAGGGCTGTTTTAACCTGCAGCCCAGTACAAGACACCACATACCCAGTATATCGTAGATTAATCTAGAAGTGTGATATAGGATAAGGCTGACATAACACCATTTTTCTTTTTGACAACAAATTTCATAAAAAGCTAATGTTAGTCCGAGTTTTGTTAGTTTCTGACATCCGTAACCTCTCTGCATTGGCGTGTCTCTTAAAACATGGCTCTTACAAATATAGTTTCTTTAAAAAAAAAAAGTTCTGTATTTGTTTTAGTTTTTGGAAGTGGATGAAAAAAAGAGAAAAAAAAGACAAACAAAGTTGGTTTAAATATATCAACTTGCTAATATAACCTTTCCAAGTCTTGACTTTAGAAGGATTTTTAGGACTCTAGGTAAAGCATAAGCTTTCTTCTTACATGTTTCATTATTTTGAAACGCAATGAAGGATGGGTAGTCTGAATCATGTTGTAGCCTTCATTAAGCTGTGATGACTGATTAGATGCAGCTCTGACACGTTATCTCTGGGGGCCTGCTGTTAGCTGATTGAATGCTTGAATCATTTGTTCTTATTTTACAACACAGAGTTACTGCAGTCAGGAATCCAGAGTCACGCTAAAAGTCCCTTTTAGCTTCTTTATACGAAAATCTTCAGTCACATGTTTTACTATGATTTTTTGGACATACTGTATCAGACAGCACAAATCTCAGACCTTTTCTTAGAAGTTTTAAACATACCCGCAGTTGTCATTCATTCAACACGGATCCTCAAAGAGATTATTTGATGCTCAAAGATGAGGACCTAAACTGATTAAACTTCAAGTGGATTTATCTCAATGATAAACCTGTCAAGTACTATACGCTGTTATTATCCTAAAATGCAATGCTTGGACAAACCGATGTTTGTATTCTGAAATCAGACCAATGCTCTGCATGCCTCAGAGGTTAACAGATTCCCCACCTAGAAGAGAGAAACTGAGGAAGGACTTACTCTGGATATCTGTAACGGCCACCATGGTAATCACCGGTGTCTCCTCTCCCCTTCTACTCAATAGCTTTGTTTCTCTGTGACAGTCAGGGACAAATGAGTCCTCTCCTTCTCTCAACAGTGACCTTTGTGCGTTGATGTTGTCAGCGTGTGAGGTGAACATTAACCTGAGCAGGCGCATACCGAGCCCCTGGGATTCTCAGGCAAAAGGTCAACTACCTGAGTGATGCTATCAGCCATTTATAGACATTGAATGGATGTATACCTTATCTTGTGTTTGGACTAATAGACTGTCTTTAAAAGTTCTGATTGCTGGGTTTACATGTTAACATTCATTCACAGTCAACCACTTAGCATTAATGACCTGCTTTGCCTGCATAGACTGTAAAAATAATGACCGGAGCTTTCAGTTTGGAAAAGTGAAGCCAATGCTGAAGTACCTTAAAACTACATTCTGTCTAATTTCCAGCACGGGGAGATCCCACTGGCTCTCATCGATGTTTTTATCTTAAATGTTGACCCACTGTGTGTTTCCACTTTATTAATGTAAGTTGGAAGACTTTGGTCAGCTAAAAGTGTCTTGTTCAGTGTCTGTAGCTAGCTAGCACTAGCATTAGCTGGTAACTTAAGATAGAGTTTGCTGATGGAATCAATGGCCTACCTTTACTTAACTTGACTTTGTTAAATATCTGCTGGATGACCCACTTCAGAATGGTTGAAAATTAGCAACTTTCAGCCTTTAGCATTTAGCTTAGCACTGCACCATGAACCCATGAACAACACTGGCTTGGCAGCACCACCCTTCTCACATCCTGTTCCAAAAAAACAAGATTGGTGACGCTCGTATCGGCAAAAACAGCAGTCCACAAACAATGGGTGACATTGCCTATGCTACACGATTGTTACAGTCTATAGATACAACCCAGAGTAAAGGGAAGTCTGCGAAATCCTCATAGCAGTCAGCTAACATAACTGTGTGTATGTGTGCCCAATATTGCTTCTTGTGAATTTTGACCACATATCTGTTTATCATTGAGTTGCAGAGTTTTTAACACTCATTTCCTTCATGTAAAAACCAGAATGCTTAGATTCAATTTAACCAATGCTAAATATTTTGCGTTCCACTACTGGGACTGCTGCGGTGCTGCAGGAAATTTGGTTGGATGCATATCTTTACTGTTTCCTTTGGCTTTTTTTGTGTTTGTGTGACCAGTGGATGGACTATGGTTACCTGCTCCTCAGATCTCTGCAGGGTAAATCCAAACAGCTAGCTAGACTATCTGACCAATTTTTCTCTCGCACAACTTTGTGCTCTGATTCAGATTGGTTTAAAGAAATGCCATTAAACCAAATCATGTTTTTGTCCCATCCCCAAATGCATTGTGGAGTAGCCAGACCCTCCTTTATAGCGCTTCGGAGGAGGGTCTGGCAAAGTGAGACTAATTTAACCATAACCAGAATGCTTAGATTTAATTTAACCAGAATACTTAGATATAATTAAGTTGATGATTTAAGACTATTAGTATGCTATTCATTTAGATATGAAATTATACTATTTGTGCCTTACTTTCTGATGGAGTCCCTGTCCTTATATGAGCTGACTTTATCAAGACAGCATCCCAAAGATATTTTCTTTATCACAAAATTAATTAGCATGATGATCGACACAAAGTGATAGATTACAACAAAGAATACATTCTCATGGTAAAACGTTATTTTCCAGGAGAGCATTTTGCATGACCAAGATGCTCTGGAGTGTTGAAAACCAATGGGTGACTAAAACTGTTTTATACCGTGTTTGAACTAATGTTGTGTAGGTTGTGTTTTATTCACACAAAGCACATCTTCAGAAACCAAATTAATTGAGGTGTCTTGTGAAGCCTCATCTATGCATTTATGGCCTTAAAATTCTTCTGTTATAAGCTTTTGAATTGGTTATAAAGGCAAATAGGCAAAAAGAAAAGAAAAAAAGGCTGAGATCTGGGAACACAATGACAGAACTAAAAACAAGTCCAATGGGTCATCAAATACATTATGTGAGCAGTCAGATAAAAGTCAATGCTAGTACTAACATGATACAAATGTTCTATACGTCTTAATTTGATTTCTTTACGATGAGTACATTCCTAAGTATGGTGATCCATTTCCTGGTCTAAGCCTTGCTGTTAAAGAATCCAGTCTGTCTTAGTTTTTTTGCACTTTATTCATTCAGACATAGAATTTGATATAACGACTGTAGAATATCATCAGGTGGCCAATTGGTAACGGTCCGCTGGAGAGTAAACCTCAGTAGTCTTTTTGGCAGTGAACTTCATCATCAACGAGTGGAGCAAAATTAGAGAGAGCAGTAAATAGATCATCATTCCAAGCAGCGAGACATCTTCTATCATACAAAATACTGGGATGAATTCAGAAGCATCTACATAAACACATTATATGTATACATTCACTTTATTGCAAGGTTTTCTGAAAGCAAGCGTATTATTATTTTTTTTTATCATTTGCATAGTTCAAGCAGTTTGTCTATTCCCCCCAAAATAGCAATGGTTACAAGTGATAGTAGGATATACTGTAACTGAAATCCAAAATATTATGTACACTGACCAATGTGTATACCGTATATATTATTTATTTTCATCATCCACAAATGCTACATCTAGTATCAAATATTGGACACCACCATTGTCTGTCATTTCTCAAGACATCGGATTCCAATTATAATCCAAAAATATCTACGTTGTGCTCCCTTAAACAATCCTCAAGAGCAATGAAATAAAAAAGTAGTTTTTGTGTTTGAAAATGCAAAACAGAATTGAGTGTACAAATTCAACCCGTCAACTTGTCATTGAATATCCATGCATCTAAAAATATACCCACTGCCTCTTATGAACGTATTCCCTTTCTAAAAAAAGCATTAAAACGAGAAAAAATATACGTATTCTTTTAAATCCTTGTTTTTTTGCATGAGAGACATTATCTGCTTTCAGTGTAACTTTCTATTTTCTTAATTTTCTGTGCCATATTGTCTCTGAGAATGGACATACAATAGCTTTTTACAAAGGCAGGTAACTTGAAGTGTGTATGGGCAAAAAAGCACATATAACACACATTACACAAGAAAAGTGTGTGTGCGTGTGTGTGTGTGTGTGTGTGTAGTCATCAAGGTGTTCAAATCTGGCCAAGACTAGAATGTAATAACATTTGAAGATTGCAGTTTTCAGTTCTGGACTTTTCTGACACTGAAAAAACTTCGGTCACACTGTTCCAAAAATATCCACATAAAATGTACTACATTAAATACAAATGAACTCTAATGAATGAACACATAACATATCTTAAATACAGCCCTGTCTCCTAAAAATGATGTTCCCATACATGAAATGTATTTTGTCCAAGATTACATTTGTATTTGATACATCACAAGTACGTTCCACACTCAAAGTCCATGTAGGGATGAGGTTGGGGTGAATGGATGTGCCTAGTCAACCTAGACAGCATTCCTGGATGGGCAAAAAACTCTGGTTTATTGGCATTTCTTTGAACCAATCACAATCGTCTTGGGCGGCACTAAGACACAATGATGGTTCCTCTGCGTAACAGTGTTGGGAAGGAACTTGTTTTGGTGGAACATGTGTGCGTTCAAAAGTATTTTTATTGCTACAACAAAAAACTCTGATAGGTGTCTAAATTTTACCCTGCAGAGATCTGAGAAGCGGTTAACCATAGTTGATCTGCCGGAATGTTCGGCGGCACCTGAAATAGCCCATAAGTGGAACGCCGTTAATTTAGACTAAGGTCAAATAAACGTGGGATTTTTACCCAGGAGTTCATGTCCTGATGAACAAAAGTCATCGTTGCCTTATTTCAACCTACATAGTTACTTGCGTAACATACTTAACTTACGTACATAACTTATGTAACAAATAAGTAAGAAAATACATTTTCCTCATGTTTGAGAAACTTAATTGAGAATGCAGTCTACTTCTATGGTAATGCCATTTTCTATGAGACAGAGTTGCATAATAATGAGTTGAGCTTTTATTTCTTTCAGTTATTTCCCTATATGTGGTTCATTTATGCATGTTGGTTCATTCCAAATAAACTCATGAAATCAGTGTGTTATTCGTTGCATTCAAAGTTAAACAATGCATTTAAAAAAAAATTATTATTTAATTATTTAAAGTAGGCCATGATGGGTAGAGATTTCTAACCTTGGCAACCCCCATTGGTACCACCAATCATTTCTTTCAGATTCCATCTCTCAAACTCATGTAATTGATATGTTCTTTCATCACAAAAGACAAAACACAGACATGTTTCAGATATATGGCACTGCATGACAAGATGAAATGTTTTTGGGATGTCACATATTTTTTTCCACTGTATAATTCCTCTCAATTAGCCCATTAGCTAATTCCTCTTCACACAGACAAGTGCTTTTCTCCCAGAGCTACTCTTCTAAGGTCACTTCTATCTTTACTTTGCACATGCATTGTACCATTTCTATCCAACATACTTTACCTATATATCTGTAGACAATCACATGGGAATTTCTTGGGCATTATGACAAAGTCTGAATGAATGTGATGTTAAATGCTTTAACATCAAAAACATCAAACAACAAAGGATTTAACAAAAGCGTGAGAGCTGCATACATAGGTTGATGGTGAGGTGATGGGGCCCCTTCAGGATTACATTCATATGCATCTGCTCAGGATAAGAGATTGTTGCTCAATGCTAATATTCTGTTAGCCTGGCTCCGTACTCCTACATACGTTGGCTCAATATTAATTTCCCTTTAGTACTCCGTCTGGGTTTGCGGTACATTCTTGGGTTTTCTCCAGCCACATCTTAACCGGTCCAATCAGCAAACAGAAGGAGTGGCTGAAAACAATGACGTTGAGGCCTTGCGCCAGAGTTGTAGTTCCGTAATGGTGGTGGAGAAAGATGAGAGCAAAGCCCTTCAGTCCGTTGTGGCAATGCAGAACAATCTTTGTTGAGTTCTGTTGGTGGCCATGATGTTGTTACTCTCCTCACCACGGAGTTTGGAAAAAAATTGATTTTCCAGCTTGCGCCGTTAGTGGCAAAGGAGCTGGCTAAGGCTAACGCTAGGGATACTGATGGTAAATAGAAGCCTTGTCTGTCTACCCTCTTGTTGCAAATACGCACAACATACATACGTCACGATCAAATGTTAGTGATTGGTTATGGCAGATCCAGAGTGGCTCTGGGCAGAGCCAATAGTTTTAAACTTCAACAGAGTACCCACCTTCAAGGAAGTTAACACTTGTCAATGGAGAGTGGCCAGACTGTCTGTACATATGAAATGTACCAGAGTCTGGTAGGACCCGAAATGTGAAGCTCATTTAGAGCGATGGTATGGAGGTCAGGCAGGTGGATGGCTCTGTTAGTATATGCCTTCAACACAATTGTCCCTGGTACCCATCCCATTTCCTTCTAGTAGTCCGACCTTTTTTCCTGTCTAACCTCCAGATGACCACCATCTTTGTCTAAAGGTAAGAGGGGTTACAAAAATTAAAGTTTTAAAAATGTTTTTTCAGGAAAAGGCTTTCCAGACTCATATTCAACCTCATCTTTGAGCAGTAACTGTCTCTCCCTTTAGGCTTTGTTGTTGCCTCGGGCAGATGCTTCTTTTCATCTATGGTAGAATATTGTGTGAGCCTGCTGTTTCTTTGAAACAGCCATCGTAAAAGTATATAATCCACTGCTGGTGTTGTTCTCCATATTAAAATGTTTGGCCCACCTCATTAGGGGAAAGCATGTCACTTTGTGTCTGACAGCTCTGGTTTGAACACTTCACTCTAGACAGAACCGTACAGACAGTAAGTCCAACCACAGTAAACATGTCTGTCTTAGTGTCAAACAACACTCCATCATACAGATGAAATGCCCATAATTCAACAAAAATAAGTATAAGATTTCAACTATACAATTTGAATGGCTTTCACATCATAGTAAAGTCAACACAACAAGGAGCAAGCAGAGTACCAGCTGTGCACCCTGCCTTGATTTTCCTCCATGTTTTTTGGCAAAAATTCAACTGAATTGAATGTTGACCCCCAAATAGGCTGACTCTAACCAATGGCATTGCAGCATTAACAGCAGGTAGAGGCTGTGAGATGCCTCTTTCAATGTAGAAAAGAGTGTTTCAATGAGACTAACATGTCATCAACTGCACAGATGGTACACAGAACCATCTAAGAAGCCATTGGTAACTGTTTGGAAAAGGGCAGGCACCTTAAAGAAATACCTGGCAGGTGACTGGATGAACTAACTATGATGTGTCTATCACATCCGCCATTGTTGCTTGGCGATCGGTCTTGATACCCCGAGAATCCAGCTGGCATGCAAGGTAACAACGTGGTATGTACAGAGCTGTTAATTTTAGAGTACAGCAGGGGCTTTACTTTAAATCTTACAAGTATGTCAGTAAAGGGGGTGAGGATGCCAGTTTAGAAAATGCATATTGTGTTTCACGTATGCAACACTTTGAATCCAATGTAGGACAAGGTGTTTCCATGAGGAGCTTCGTAACATGGGTCATGGTTGATGTAATGCTCCTTATCCTCAGCTCTGTCTTGAAACAAACTATGTGCTCTTTCAGCACATTCGCAATCCCAACCCCTACCCTATTGTTTTTAACTTTTAACACTCTGGGTCCCCTTGGCGTCATTTTTCAACGTGCAGGGGATTAAAAAATGCACATTTAAGTGCCATCTGGGACAAGAAGGGACACGAGCCCCAGTATTCTGGGTGAAAGAAATAATGTCATCTCACAGAGCTGCTGCTCTGCCAAGTGCGTCCCATACAGACCCTAAAAGGTTTCTGGTATGTCACTATCTGAAGCTAAGGGCCACTGGACAAGTATCTAAGGAAAGCATGAGTTGAAATGAGAAGGGGTTGGCTTTTGCATGTTTGTTGTGAAAGATGCGCGATGCATTGGAGCAAAACATTATCCAGGTGACATAACGTTTAACTAAATCAAATGTATGTACCAATAGTTGCACATGAGTGTAATTAATAACTGACCATGTTGATGGGATGGGAAAAGTGGAAGGGGGTGAAGGTCTTGGTGGGACAGGCATCACAGTGAGTTCAGAATGGGAGTCCTCAGTTCTCTTTTTTTTTCTTTTTTTTTTTTTTACAAAAGATGAAAGGCTTCACTCTTATTTTGCTCAGTTGTATGTTGTTAAGGTGTCAGAATATGTCAATCTGTCTGTCACTGAGCACCACTCCTTACTGGGCCACAAGCCACTGTATATTCCAAGGAGATTAGATGATTACAGTAGAAACATTAGTGTGGCTTTTAGTGTCCAGAAGCATGTTCAAAGCCTCTCTGTAGGTTTTAGTCCGTGAGGCTTTTGTCTACCAGTCAACCTCAGAGACGTCCATCTGGCCTCTTCCCATACTCTTTCTCTTGATTTATCTCTGCAGCTCTCTTCCCTCTTACTCTTCAGTGTGGGTATCTCATATGTACATTTTGTCTTTATACGTGTAAAATATCTCATCATCATCGTACTGTAGTTCATCTGTAATCTCTTCTTTGTGGATTTTGTCCTGAGCAAAATTATAGAGAAATATTTCACACCTTGAAGCTGGTAGAAGATCTGGAACCTTCCTTGGTGCCACAGAGCACACATTGCAGGAGACCACCGTGAGTTGGATGGAATTGGGGAAGGTGAGCTCACAAGTCTGTATAGCTTCCAATCAGGATTTGAAATTGTCTCTTGCCTCCTAGTAACCTCCTCTGAAAGCTTTCCGTGCTTGTGTTGAAGTTGAGTTTAGGTGCTATAAAGAAATGATTAATTTGTCCGGGGACCATCCTCATTGTTGTAGTTTGTCCGGTGAATCCTCAGAAAGATGCTCCGTCAAACTTCACAGCAGCCAAGGCTTGAGCTACAGGCAAAAAGAGGCATGTAAAAGATGGAGTAAGAGAGATATAAAGATCATATAAGGATACCTGTGTCACTGGATACTAAACTAATGTTTGCTATTTTGCAAATCAATGGAAATCTAACTTTGTGAGCATTTTTAGAAAGAGTTTCTTATAATCACGGCTGCAGCAGGACATGGAGTCTGTCCTACTAAATCAGGGGTTGGCAATCTTTTTAAAACAAAGTGTAATTTAAAAAATATTTTTGTTAATACTTGTGCCATTTAAACATTAAGCCTGCCATCCTCTATAGAGAGTGCTCAGGGAGAGTCATTTTTTTCTTTCTCATTCTGGGAAAAAGGCAAGGAGTACTAGACAATCGAAGGCAGAGTAGGGCGGATCTTTGCTGAATGCGGGCGGGGAAAAAGTAAATCAAACTACTATGGCTCCTGCCAATTGTTGTGGGAGGTAATGTGACAAGAAACGCTCAGACACAGTGTGTGCCATTGGTTGAGCGATTGCATGTCTAGGGTCACTGACCATGACCAGCCAGTGTAACACAACACATCCTAAACTACAGCGGACTTGAAATGACCAAGAAAATCCCAACACAAGTTCCAACTTCATTTTTTGAAGCTTTTCAACTACTTCATTTGTTACTTCAATAGAGTTGCTAAGTTGTGATGTGAGAAACAATGGAACCTTGTGTTGAGAATTACAAGAATGGACCTTCAAGCTCAGTAAAAAGGATACTTCAACAGACAGTTTTGTCCAAGCCAAGTCCAAAATAATGTTGTGTATTTACACAAAGCCAAGCAGGTAGTTAAAGTTGGTTGTCTTATTGCATTTTGCAAAAAAAAGACAAAAAGCAATAGGCATTGACAATTTGTGAAATCTGAAATTTGTCTGTAAGAAGGTTTTTTTCAATGAAATGTATGTCCAGTTAATTATATTGCATATTAAATTTGAGAGCACTGGGCCAAAAATGGGTCATCAACATCTTAAACATATAAAAATGAGCACAACGTATCATATCATAAACCCCAGTAGATCAAATCAAAAGCAGTCCCAGGGAATGAAGCACAGGGGACAGGTTGACGTGCTGTGGGGAGCGCAGACTTACCTTGCATGACTCACGCCATCATGGTGTGGGCTGAGTTGGGGAAGTCAGCAGAGGAAGGGGGAGGGGCCAGGCTAGTTGGGGAGGTGGGGGTGCTGGGGGCGCACTGGGCTGGAATGAGGTGGAGCAAAGTGGGAGGATTGAACATGGGAGAAATGGAAAGAAAAATAAGGAGTGGACCAATCAAAAGGAGAAGGGTAAGTAGCTGAGGAGAAGGGACTTGTGCTCATTCAGATGTGTGACTGTGAAAATACACACATCTCTGGACTTTCAGGGTAAAGAAAACTGTAAATTCTTGTTTCCCTGTATCACCCTGTATCCTTTAAATGCATGTCCAGATTGTATAAATATGTATAAAGTACTCACACACTCACTCACATCTCCCCGGACAGAATTTTTTCTATCACAAAATAATAATAATAATAATAATAATAATAATAATAATATTATATTAATAATAATAATATCTTGAGACACAAATAAGACAGAAGTTCTAATAACTTGTATTTACGTAGCTTTCACAACTGTTGATGCACGGAGCAGCCATGTTGGATTGTTAGATTGTTAGATTGTTCACCAGAGAGAAGGCGGCTGCGACGAGAGGCCTCGGCAGCCAGAGCGCAGGAGATCTCAATACGTTTCTCCTGCTCTTGCAACTGCTGCTGGGAGCTGGCTGGAGCCCCGCCATCCACAGGGCCGTCCAGCACAGGAACCATGTTCTGCAGGCTGTGGGTGGATGAAAGGAAACGCAAAGACAGAAGAAGAAACAGGAGGAAGAGGATGGAGGATTTGTTAGTAACAGATTATTAAAACTTTACATCTGACAAATACAATTAAATATCATCTGCATATACGGACACTTTGTATTCTCTGTTATTAATATTTATTGATATATATAAAATATATATTATAATATAATATAATACCTTAACGGTATTATATTATCTCTAAAATGCTAATTTTAACGTTAATGAAGAAAGTGGACAACTCTTCTTGGTTCCTCAGCAATTTAAAAGGGAATGGAAGCAAGAAATAATGTTAAACTTGACTGTCACAATCAATCTTTAGCTGTTGCTATTTAATTCTAAATCACAACTTTCAATTAAAACATTTGAAATTAAAAATTTTATCATTATAAATATTGTGATTTTATGTCTACTTCAAAAGGTCAAGAGTTTTAAACGTAAGAGATTCTCACTGTTGCAGTGGGTGACATATTCCTTCATCACCAATGACATGCAAAGTACAGTTTCAGCATGTTTTTTTGTAAAGGAAGGAACATGAAGGGCATCTTTTATAGGACCAATAGGTATGGGTTTAAATGAATATGTGAGGGGCCTAGAAAAGTGACCCACTTCGATTTGGCAATGAGGGTCTTGATCCGCTCCACTTTCTTCTGCTTCTCCTTCTGTTCCTCGGGACTGAGAGGAGTGTTGTCCTCCACGTCCAGATAGCGCTCCGGGATCAGAACCTTGTCCGGAGTCATCAGCTGGAACAAATGCACTTAAATAAATATAGATCCACATACGTGCTAACAAATTACTTCTAACCTTATGTGGCTAAAAATAGTAATTTCAAATTCACAGCATGAAATCAGTTAACAGTGGCCTTTTCATCTTTAAAGTGAGTACAAGATACCAAAAGTATCTTGTACACACAAGAAAAAAACAAATCCCCAAATGTCCCTTTAGAAGCTTCATAAATCTGTGAGCTTTAATGAGCGCAGAGACCTCTATGTGCTTACTTGGTGCCTACTCACAGGCCATGAACAGAATGAGAAGAAGAGTGACTGAGCGAGCAATGCATCTGCCGGTTGATCTCACCTCTCTGCTGAGGTCCAGGTCGTAGGGTTCTGGTTCAGCCGTTAACCGTCTCAGGCGAGCGATCTCTTGCCGAGGTGACTCCTGCCCCGGGCCTCGAACTGCTGCCTCCAGGTCTTTGATGTCAATCTCGTGAGCTGTCAGCCGCCTTCGGATCTGTCCAAACACACACATACACACAAACACACACACACACACACAAACACACACACACACACACACACCTGTAATCTTAAAGCTACAGTAGTTTTGTTTCCCCCATGAGGAATTCATGGTAACAACAACAAAACTGCGTCCACATGATACAAGCCTTCTGTGATCGTGCACCAACCCCACCCCTCCTCCATGCTGACAGTCTTAATTAGCTTTGTATCAACTAATTTGGCAGTGGCTTGAATGTAACGGGTGTTCATAAATATACAAAAGTTACACACTAAAGCTTTGAGGATCAATTCAAATTGTTGGGGAGGGATTGCTGCTATGTGTTAGCCTGACATTGCCACACCCAATCTCAAATGCAAATTACACTGTACCCCTTTGTTCATTTTTCATTCCCATGGTTCCTATTAATCGCAAAGGCCGACATATCTGGACACAATTGGATAAACCTACAAACAATTTGAGCAACTAACATATACATGCACAGCATTCCCTGCTCTTTAGGTCTCTTGGTCTTGGACTAAATAAGTGCCCTTTCGGAAAAGTGTCCTATTTATCTTTCGAATTTTCTTTTTTTGTTTTTTTATATATGGCCCATGGCATCAATCCTCAATAAAAAGTGTGTTGTGATGCTTGATAACTGCATTTAATTTCTAATTATGGAAGACTGCAGCCCCATCCTTTTCAACCTACCTTGTCAAAGCCACCACAGTTAACACACTAAAATCTGCATACGGTGATATGCATAAAAACAACTTGTTTTAAATCTTTGGTGTATGTCCCTTAATGCCAGTTTTCTGATTACCTAAAATTCCCCTACCACTAATTTGATATTATGGGTATATTATATATTATAGATTATTTTGACGTAAAAAGTGGTTCCCATTGAAAAGGGTTGAATTGGATGTGAGCTATATTTTATTGATGGTGGTAAGGATTACATTTGTGTGTACAATACGCTATACAATAGTGAGATTATTGGTGAGCCCCATGCACTGAATTCAAACCACAGTACACGGTGAAGACAGTAAGCATGGTGGTGCAAAAATCATGTTATGGGGATGTTTCTCATACTGTGGTGTTGGGCCTATTTATTGCATGCCATGGATCATGGATCAGTTTCAATACATCAAAATACTGGAAGAGGTCATGTTACCTTATTCTGAAGAGGAAAGGCCTTTGAAATGGGTCTTTCAACAAGACAATGACCCAAAACACACCAGGTAGCGAGAAAAGTCTTGGTTCCAGGTTGGAAAAAAAATAGCCAAAAGTATTTTGAGCATTTTTCACTTTTTAAACACACTGCTATTATTCTGAACACAACGTAGGTGTTATTGAGGCTTAATCTATTTTACTTTTAAAATTATACATGTACTGTATATCAAGTTGTTCTAACAAAATGAGAGTTTTATATATGGACTATAGTTACTATAGTTACTATAAATATTATAATTACACACATGCGTGTGTAAATTTAATATGATGACAAGTACTTGTCACCTTGCAAGTTTTGAATGTGCACAAAGCTTCCAAGTTCTCTACAACTTTTATCTAACAGATAAAGTAGCTGAGAGTATAAACACATTATTAGGTTTAACTTTATACTTGATATTTTGGTGCCGCTGGAGGTTCTGCCGGATGGCCCTCATTTTCTGCCGGATGTCCCTCAACTTCTGCTTTCTTTGGGTTGGCATTCTACATTCTGGTTGATTCAGGAAACATCCTGAGAGCTAGAACCGACATTCAAATTATATTTATCTTTTTTTGCAGTAAAATTCTCACCGCACACATGACAGTCATTTTAATTCCAATGCTCGCCCTTGGTCCACCAAAACAATTTCCTTCCTGAGACCATTTTGCAGAGGCACCATACCTCCGTTCGCAACTAGTGTCACCCATAACGATTGTGGTCAATAAACCTGAGTATGTTTTTCTCCCATCCAGCCACACCCTCCTCTACAGCGCTGTGGAGGAAGGTCTGGAAATGTATACTATTACCATCACATGGTTGATCATACCACTTTGTAGTTGGATGTAGACTGGCCACCTGAGAGGTTTAGACTTCGCCTCTTTTCCCTCACAGAGCTGCTCTGGTTGCGTCGGATTCGCTCATTCTGCTCCTGCACGCTCATCTTCGACTTCAGCTCCGCGGGAAACACAGCGCTCTTCGGCCGCTCCTGTGACAAAGATGTGGCATAGGAACACAGTTTTCAGTCTAGTCCTATTGGACCTTAGTGGTGCCAATCCAGTGGTCATACTGTACAACTAGATAGACAGCAACAACTAACCTGGACTATGAGAGAAAGAGCTAATTTTTGCAGATTGAACAGATGGGTGTGCGTGAACCGCACATCACGGAAAGGACTCAGGCAAAATGCAAAACAATCATCATTAATTAACATAATCTAATTGCCAGTTTCCTACACATTTCTGCAGGAGCATGAGTCCATGATCGAGGCATTTGTCTTTGATTAGTTCACTTGTGTGTAATAACAGCAGGACAGTTGAGTTAATGTTATCTAAACTGCTAAAGTCAGTTGGGAAGTGAGGATAACACTGTCAGTAGGCACCTGTGTTTTTTTTTATCAGGTAATGATGAGATGTATTAGATAAAATCTTATGCAAAATCAGTTTTATTAAAATAAAAAAAGTAAGGCTAGATGAACTGAAATGTTCAATATAATAAAGTAATTGATTTGAGGGCCCAGGGACACAGCGTCTTGCTTTACTTTCATAATTTCTCTAACTGTGCATGTTGGTATTGGCAACATGCGTAAAAGAAGTACTCAAACATTTTTTTCTAAAGCAAAACTCTAAACTATTAATAGAAATATATATTAATATATAGCTTTCAAATGTTTAAAGTGAAAAAAAAGGAAAGCATTATATATCAGAACAATGTCCATATATTTACATTTTTTCAAGGTGGAACTTTCAATTCTAATTTAATGCTGGATAGTATAAGATAGAATAAATAATAATGCATCATATTTTAATGGTTATGTTTTGTAAGTAAAATCTGAATCGGCAACGTAACCAGTAACAGTTCTCTGTTAGGTAAATGTTGTAATACAATGTTTTTGTCTGTACACAGTAAGTAAGTTGGGTTGCTTTGGGTCCATCTGTAAGTTAATTTGGGGTTCAATGGTTCTGGAGAAAACCGACAAGCAGTGATAAAGGAGGCCAAGCAGTCGGCCCGGTCCTAACCGAACCGGCACTGCAGTGGTGAGCCAAAATGAATACTGAGGCCAGTACTGGTTTGCCTCTGGTAGGGGCAGGATGATATAAGCGATATGCTTCTGCCGGCTCTTCTTTAAACTCAACCTTTTCTTTGTTCTTTTATGGAATTGGATTGATTTATCTATCTGATTTGATTCACTTTTCTTCTTTTACAGTATGCTGATTGTTCGCAATAAAAAAAACAATAAAACAACAATCAATAAAAAACAGTCAATCAATCAAAAAGTCACACAATGTCATGGAGTATTTGGCACATTACCTGAAATGGGCCATATTGACCATTACCGAAAATAGAAGGGTTAAGAAAGACATTTGGATAGTATATACATGCAGTTTAGGTTGACATACCCTAGAGATTCCATTAGGCACTCTGCCATTATGGCGGGAAACTCTAGCAGAGCTGCCGTGTGATTCGTCGGTGGGGGACTTCGTTCTAGGAGGGACAATGCCAACTGGCAAGTGACACAACAGATAAGTTCAAAACCATGGAAAAAGAAGAGGAAGCTGAATTATTAAAGTTTAATCTGTTCAGCAATGTATGCATATCCTATCAGCCTCACTTGATTCAATGATACAGTCATACCTCAAAAGAGTGAATTCTGAACTGGATTATGGGTTTTCTTTCATGTGTGATTTACAAATGTCAGTAGAAAGATATAAAGTGTAATAACATGCTCCATGAGGTTCTGTGTAACAGCCTAAAAGTTGATTGCTAAATCTTGATCATCAGCTGAGAAAGGATCAGTTGCATTATTACATGGTATGGGGCCATTGTTGTAGAAAAACTAGAATGCAACTGTATCTCAACCCGTGTGTCCGTTGGTAATCAGATTTTAAAATGTGTAAAAGAAACTCTTACTGTGTACTGATATTTGTGATTGTGTATAGGAGTTGTCAAATGTGTAAAATTATCTTTGTGTGCGTATTTTGATTTCTAGATGTGTAAAAAAAATCTGTAAATGCGTACATAGATATTGGTTGAAAAGTTAAAAACATATTATACCGATGCCGCACTGGCTTTATCACCGCTGCTAGGTGCTGATGAGAGGAGTGTGTGTTTTAGCGTTGTGTCTAGCAGTAATTACAGCCTACAGTAATTATCGTGGCTTTATTTAACTAAGGACAAAATATCAAAAAAGTATAACATTTACAGATTTGTCTATGCATTTACAGATCTATGTAGGCGTTTATAGATTTATCAACGCATTCACAGACCTATGCACACATTTACAAATCTCAATACACATTTGCAAATCCTATTACGCACACACAGATCGAAATGCAGTTGCACAACTCTCCACACACATTTGGAAATAGTTTTTCTACAATACTGGCTCCATACTTAGAAACTTAACATTTGGTTGTTGCACCTTTATTCATGGTGGATTGTCTATCCTGGACCTGGTCTTGCATGTCACTGATGTTGTTGTGTTCTCCAAATTTGGGCTGCAAGGAAAGAGAACTGATATTATGTGTCATGTATCAATGTTGAAGCCTAAGGTGAAAAAATTCCAGTACACTTCCAAAGCTGTTAATTAAACACTGAGTGAAAGGTTTTTTGTTAAAACGCCTTGCCTACCTGTCATGGCGGACACAGTAAAGGCCTGATCACACCAGTATGAATGACTGTTTCTGCAAACTGTCTTGACAGTGTTGATCTCGACGGAACAAGTATCAACTGCTCCACAGAAGAGATGCAACATGGTCGGGGGCCAGTCATGGGACAGGATTGGTTGGTTCAAATGCTTTGCTTTGAATTAACTGTGGTTATTAGGGGTGTCTTTAGCTGCATTCTACCAGCCAGAAAGCTACACTGCATCAGTTGTTGTTTTTTTCTTTGGACGTGCGCAAGTAGGTTGGAAAAAATACTGAACGCTGAATACTGGGGGAATTGTCACTCCTGCTTCTGATTTCGCTAGTTGAAATCGAATGTTAATTTTGATAAATCTTTGATTTAAAATTGAAATTGCGACACCTGGTGTCTTTCACTGTGCTGCTTCCTGGTGTGACCATGAGCCTAGAATGTCTAGAATGACTACATCGCTACCAGCCACTACACAAATAAGCACATGGAGAGTTTGACAGAGGACCTGTAGATGTAGAGAAATCCACACCGGGAATCATACTACTAAGTGCTGCTGGTCATCGGAGGGCCTCTGTAACAAAGCACCTGCAGTGCATTTTTGAACTAAAATGTACGATGTTAAACAAAAAAAAAGGAAGCTCCCTGTTACAGCATGCAGCTGACATGGCTTTTAGTGGCCGATTAATTAAAAAAGAGCCAAGGGGGAGCAACCACTTATGGAAAAATGCTTTGGAAGCTCAAATAGAGGCTGATATGGAGATACAGAGGGATCATCAGAGGCAATGGGTGGAGAGCTTGAATAATTTGAGGTTTGAAAGAAGGAAAAACTCTTGGATTATGAAGGGATGAATGGTATCTGATGATTGAGAAGGTAAAGAGTGATGTTTTTAAATGATGGCATTGGACAACAGGACTGGGTGAAGTGAGGGCAGGACAGGGGCAGAAACACCCAAATACCTTTCTGATGTGAGAATCTTCACCATCAAGGTAACCGTCATCGATGCCCAAGCTGCGTAGCCAGGTGGCGCTGTCAAAGGGCAGGGGAGGGACGGAGGGAGGGAAGGTAGGGGAGGGCTCCAAAGGGTAATAAGACTTGGGGAGGGGAGGCCTTGGGGGAACACTTTCCTAGATCACCATGAAGGCAGGAGGCAGGGAGGGAGGAAGGAAGGTTGGGAGAAAGGACAGGTTGAAGAGAGAGTGCTGCACATCAGGAGGAGTGATAAAAAGCCAGGCAAGTGCAGAGCAGAAAGGACTCATGAGAATGATTCTTGTGGAATGGGTTCTTTATCTTAAGTTAAGGAGTTAGCCATGGAAATCCCCATATTGTTATAGTTTTGGTTTTTATTTGGTTCCTTTACCCAGTTTTCTGTTATTTCCCTGTGTTTCCTCCCTGGTTTTGCATGGTAGTTGCTGTCTTTTGTTCCCCTGAGTGTCTGTGTGTTCTGTTTCCTGATTTAATTTGAAGTCTGGTTTTTGTCTTGTCCTGTCTTTAGTTCTACTTCTTGTGTCTTCCCGCTCTTGTGATTAACTGATGTTTTCTCACCTGTTTCCCAGCCTTCTTGTCACCTTCCTCTCGTTACCTTATTACCTAGTGTATTTAGTGTCTGTGCTTCCCTTGTCTCTTGTCAGATTGTTTTGTCAGTCTGCGTGTCCATCATGTGGTGTTCCTGTCGGTACGTTCTTCATTTTGCATCCTCCCTGTGATCCGTTTTCCCAATGTCTTTGTTCCTGTTTTTGGTTTTCTTTGTTTTCTCCTTGGACTTGTTGAGATTTTTGATATATGGAGTTTTGGACTTTGTTTTTGTATTATTGGATCTCTGTTCTTGTTTATTCTTTTTGCTATTAAACTTCCTGCAAATTACTCTCCTTCCTACCTGCCTGTCTCTGCATTTGGGTCCTCACTTCCCCATACCACAACGCAGGTGGCAAATGAAAATACCTGACAGCTTAGGTGAATTCATTCGCCATAAACAGTTCACAAGTTATTTCTCACCTAGAACATTTTTAAAGCATTGTTTTGCTAAGACAACATTTAGGGTCCATCTTTGGAATGGGATTGGAATGGGATTCTCCAGCTCTTAGTCCAATACATAACTTGTATCATGCTCAAGTACCGCCTACAAGACCAAATAACTAATTTAAATGTTCAGCTCAGATATATTTTGATATATTATTTAGTTGACAGGAAACTCTGAACACGAATCTTTTGAACAGATCGGATTCATGTTTGATACCATGGAGAGTTTGGTGAAGACATCAATGAGAGAACATGCCACTTCCATGTTTTACGTGGCACCAATAGCTTTACTAAAGGGGAAAAACATGATGCCACATTAATTTGGTGAGAAATATTGTCACTGTATTTACAATATTGCGAATCTCAACCATCAAGTATGGATACCTTATTCTTTAAAGATTGGTCTGCATGAACACTTTACCGGGTGAGTCAGACTGTGTTATGGCACGCATTGCTGGATTAATGTTAAATCCCCCTCGATTGTTAGGGTAAGTAAGGGGCCTAGTACTAGCACCAGCATGGCATGACGACCTAGACGCTAGTTGCTGATGGAGTTGGCTTTCATGACTAGCACCTCCAAAACAAGTGACTGAAGATTTGAAAAGGTCTGGGCTGTAGCGCAAGGATGAAACATCAGTCTGTGAGGAGTCTTGGAGAAGCAGGAACTCCGATTCAGGCGTAGAAAAGCATTTGTTGGAAGATAGCTTTCTTAGGCCACCATGGTATTCTGCTGAGAAGTGATATGGGTGGTTTTCTGGATAGACATCTTTTCTGAGGCCAATCTTGACTTCTTGCCTGAAAACATTTGAGGTCAGCCAACTAACTTCCTGAATGTCAGAAGTTTGAGTTTGGACTCTGTCTGTATGCTTGTTGGTATATTTGGAGGCCTGGCATTTTACTCTGGGAAAATTGATCTGTTCTGCTGTTCCGGCTTTGGCAGGATTCATAGGTTGGTCAAAGTTTGAGTTGATTCTGCAGTTGAAGTTTGGGTCTGTTTCCTCGATCACAGGGTCTAATCTACTCAAGGACTCCCCAGGGTTTGGGAAAGCTAGGGAGAACTGAGGAAAGCCATAGTAATTTGTGTTTTCTGCATGCAATCTTGTGTCAAGGTCCATGTAACTTCTGGGTCTACACCTAGGCTTAGGGTCGGTTTTGAAATGAGCCACTATACAAGACTTGGGACGGGATTTAGGGCTTGATTTTCTACGCAGTTCAGGGTTGGTTCTGGAGTTGGAGAATGGGCTTGTGCCAGGTTTTGGATTGGGGTTGGTGGCTAGCTGGATGTGTCCGGTGCTTACCTCCGGGCCCAGCTGTTTGGTGGGGGAGGCCTGGGAGCCGGGCACTGGGGAGAAGGGGCTGAGCGGGCTGGTGAGGCTTACTGAGCTCAGGGGACTGGCTGGACTATTGGTGCTAAAGGAGCCTGATGCACCACTGGCCACTGTGCAAGAAAAGATAGGGGGGTTGGGGATGGCAGAGATAGAGCCATTAGAATAAACATGATGGAGACACTGGTATTTCCAATAAACATGATTCATTCCCAGTGTGCTTGTTACCTCTGTGCTTGGCTGTGTCAGTGCCTCTGGATGAGTTATTCTTGTGCAGTCCCTCCAATACATCCTGGACTCTCCAAAACTCTTTCTGGATGTGCCTACGTACCAGTTCACTCTGCACAAAGCCAGTACAGACAAAGTCATATGAGAGAGGGAATGTTAAGTACTTTTAATTGAAAAACTAGAAAAACTGTTGAATGTTAGGCCTATGGTTTAGGATTATCCATTTGCTGTTGAACTACCTAAATGGACCTTTTCAATTATGTAAGCAGCACAAACCAGATTTCATTCAGTTATATTGTGGTGTAGGCAGAAATCTCAGGGGCAGGTATTTGCTAACCTGGACAAATAAAACAGATATTTACAGGAAAGGCTACCACGAAAGGTAAGGAAAAATATGTATATTATATGGGATAAATGCCCTTTTAAGCATATACAAACATTTTGCATACCTCACAACCATATCACTTATACTGTATCTACTACTTACATTCAGGAAAGCTATAACTAACCATTGAAAGAAATATTCAAACCAAACGTATGTTACAAATTAATAATTTCATACTTCTTTGCATTATTTTTTACTGGGGGTGTTCCAGAAATACATGTATTTATCCAAACCATTTGGTACAGATTTTTTTTATTTGAACCCTGACCACTATGTTATATCTGAAAACTTTTGAGTCTTTACCACAATTTAAATTTAACATTAAATTATGTTAACACTGTTAACAATTCTTTCAACATAACAGAATTATCTAATGACGGATCCAATGATATGTCCAACACAGTGAAAGAGTTTTTGACTTTGCGTTCTTGTCCTATATTTACTTCAGACAGAGAATGTATACAACAAGCCACAGTACATCATTACACTGTTAGGAAACACCAGATCTGGTGGTCTCTAGATCCAAGACAATGAGATCCTTAGCGTAAATGATGTACAAGAGCTGTGGAGAGGAGTACATGTTATGCTTAAAGTTAAGAAGTAGATTTATTTTCTCATTGAGAAGTGGTTATCTAGCATAATTACCATTATAAGCATATTATATGTATTTTGGTTTTTATGTTAGTTTCTTGAAGTTTACATTAACTCCATATTCCAAACATCCATTTGGAAACAAGCTTTCCATTTCCCATATCAGTTACTGCTGGGCTTTAACGGCAGACAGCGATACTGCCAGTGTGACCTTTTACCTGCCCTCCTGCATTAAGCTGCTCCCATAGATCTCCATGAATGGCATTGGCCTCATCCTCCAATGCTTCAAACTCCATACGATTGGTGGTTAAAGCCTGAGAGAGGTAAAAATAAATGCATGTCATGCTCAGAGAGTTTCTAACATCTGTGGTGGACATAAATCATGCCTGATTTCTTTTCTATATTGTATCTTTCTGATATTAAAAACTCTCAGAATCAATTGAGAATAAATGGTAAGATTTAAAAAAATAAATAAAAAAAACTTTTTGTCTATCACATAATGATAGACAATCTTCTATCAATTGACAATTGAGGCAATCGACAAGCAGAAATCAAATGTAGTTTTTTTGACTGTCCAACACATGCTAAGGCCATTTTATGCTTCTGTTTTGAATCAACAACGTACCCCCTGACCACACTGCTGCCATGCCAGGCTCTGTGCCGTAGCCAGACATAAACCTCTCAAAAAATGGAACTACATGTCATGCTGACGCACGTCTTTTGGCCATGGCTTGGTAGTGTTGCATTTCCCCCAACTCATTTCCTGGTTCTCCTTCTCCATAAACAGTATGAAATCAAGGTGAGGGTTAACTTCTTGTGCTACAGATTTCCCACCGTGGTCAGGAAACATAGGGGAGACACTTGGTTTCTCTTACTTTGACTCTAGAGTAGGTTCCTGCTCCGAAGCAAATCACCATCACTCTCTCACTTCTCCCTCTACCACACACTCCCACACACACACATACATGCCGGCTTGACGCACACACCAGCGCAGAAGCACAACACAGCCTTTAAACTTTATTTCCTGCATGGAGCATGTAACATTGTTAATTATGTATTGCAAGTTTTCTACCATTTTCCTGTCTATAAAGATATTCTATAGCTAAATATAGCACTTTTTAAGCAGCACTTCCTCTCACCATATGGTCCTGGCATCATTCGACAGTTTACTGAAAGTCGTGTGGCTGAACAGTTATATTTGCATAATGTATTATTATTTTCTTTTTCAAATGGAGGGGAAGTTCGGGCCTGGTCAGCTAGTCGTTTACCTTTTTTTAACAGCTATGTTTGTATCTTAATGTGTTAGTATGTGAGTATGTGTTTGAGCAGAGTGAACCGTTATCCCTTATGAGAGACAGAAATTGTTGTACATTCATCTATTCATTCAAGTGTGTAAAAAATTCTATTATAAAGGATAATCTGGGCAGAGTAAGATTGTTAAAACACACACACACACACACACACACACACACACACACACACACACACACACACACACACACACACACACACACACACACACACACACACATAGGTGAATATGTTATTCAGAGTCATACGCTGGAGGCCTGGGAGAGCTCCCCTCTGATGTTGATGAGCTGGTTCTGCAGGGTTTCCTTTTTGAAGCGCAGTTTCTCCATGGCCAACGGCTGGTTATGGTACAGCTCCATCTCCTGATGAGTCGCCACCAGCGCCTCCTCTAGGCTGTCCTGGAAACGGCAACCATGGCAAGCAAGGAGGAGGAAGAGTTGATTGGAAACAAGCTTTCCTGCCAATATTCCTAAACTTAAATACCTTGTGAAGGATTTCAGCTCACCACTCAGTCTCAAAGACATATTCCAGTTAAGTATACCAGTTGTGATAGTAATTATCGTTGTTATTATTATTACTACTATCTGGGTTGTTAGGACATATAACAACAGCTTTATAAGTACAGGATTTCTATAAAAAATAGTAATGTGGGAGTATGTTATCACAGGAATCCCATACAACAGCAACAGAGTGGGCTGAATGTAAAACGGACTCACCAAAGACTTTAATCATGAAAAAACCTGAACATTTTGGTTAAGGTTGTGTACATTGCAGTGCTGTTGTACCTTTTTCCGGGCTTTGGAATGACACCCGCGAACCCGGATAAGATGTGGTTTGGCGAGTAACATTGTAAAGGTACTAGCCAATTTGCCTGGCGAGGAATAAAGCATATAACCCTGCGTCTGTATGAATCGGCCAGCTGCACAAACGATTTAGCAGTGTCTCCATATTGGTCTGTTTTCTTACTGTATATCTGTGGCACTCATAATCTGGTTTATCTTTCTTGGAAACAGTGTGGCTAGTAGAAAATGTGATTGGCTTGTAACTCAAAAAAGTTAGTTTAGAGCCCTGACTGTATTGAATTTAACTGCCAGGTGTTTTTATTTTTTGTGGCCAATGATGCATATGTCAGAAAAACAGAACCTTTGGTAAGAAGTGTTAAATGCACAGATAACATTTTTTTTTTTTTTTATCATAACAACACATTTGGTTAGCTTTCCAATACAGAACATTTCTTAAACACATGATATCATCCTGTGAAAAGTGATGTACCTTGTCCATTCTCAGTCGGTGGACAACCGCCTCGTGGTCTTTCAGAATCTGGCTCTGCTCACACAGTCGACCCAAGAGTTTCTGTTGGACAGAACAGCGGGTGGTTACCACATATATTTTGTATATGAAGAGACCAGTGAGAAACCCTTAAACCAAGAAAAAGAATACAACAACGTAGCCGCATGAATACATATATATACTGTGTATATATATATATATATATATATATATATATATATATATATATATATATATATATATATATATATATATATATATATATATATACAGTATATAGGGCCAAAAGCATATAGACACCAGGACAATAAACCTATATCTGATATATGTGTGAATTTTTGGTATAAGTATCTTAGTAATTCTATGAATTCTTATTAATTCTCTTCTAATTATAGGCCAACATTTGTTAGGTGAGGTCATACCTTGACCACTAAATCCTAATCCTCATAATTGAGTCAAAATGAAATTTTGTGCCAAATTGAAACATTTTCCTTAAGTCGTTCCTGAGATAGACTAAGATAATGGTACGCAGACAGACAGACGGACAACCCAAACACATAATGTCCCTGGACACAGCTCTTGCCGGTGCAGAGGCATAAAAAGTGAGAATCCTGTTTACTGTTTGCATGCAGTGTCTCTTACACTGGTTTCAATCTCGTTGAGCTTCAGGGTAGGATGTAACTCTCTGCTGTAGACATCATGGAAGGGAGGTACCTGGTTAAACAAGCGTGGAACAAATCATCCAAATGATCAACCTCAATCAAACAGTAACCAGCCCAATGAGACAAAAGCAAAATTTGTTAACATTATGTTCTTCATTCTGAGGAATGTACAGCTTTATTTATTCAGAAAGTCATCAACAACAATTTCTATGAGAAATAACGATTTCTCTGCCAACAAAGAAGTGGTTATTTTTATAATGAGTGATTATTTTTTCCAGCTGCCCTTTCATGTTTGCTGCAGCACATGCCAGGTGACTGTTGTTTCTTCCAAAATACACTATGTTACATCTGCCGCTAGTTGGATGGCGCCAGAAGAACTCCATGGAGCCAATCTTCAGTCTAATATGAAGAACCCTTTGGCATATGTACGTACAGTGGACACCTGCACGTTGGCTCATTTGTAATTGTCACAGAAGCTCCTGGTTCATGTCTCAGAATGACGAACTGCAATGAAATATGTCATGATAACTCTTGGGCTATAAATAACTGAAAGGAGTTGAATGGGAAGTATCCCCTTGCCACACCAGCCGCACATCCACATTTACAATGTGTCCTCCCAAGATCTCTGACTGAATGAGATGAATGGGAACGTAAGATTGCTGAAAACAGCGTTGCCTGAAACCAATCTTTATAACAACACCATGGAAAGTTGTGATGAACGGTGAAATGGCTGGACAATTTTAAAGGACATGACAACTGAATGAGTCATGAAGAGGATTTCTAATTCAAGCTTTGACTCTCTGAGCCAGAGGTGGGGGCAGAGCGATGCTAAATATAATCAATAATGCATAGTTCACATACGTGTTCACACCTGCAGTCTGTGTATCTTTTCTGCATATGCGGTCCACACAGTCATACGATGTTTTCAGTAAAATGTATACAGACCCTTGCATCTAAGCGGAAGCAGAACGTATGATAAAAGAATAATGAAGGAATGATGGAGAAGAACATAACCTTAAATCTGTTTGACTGTAAATGACAGTATGGACAACATGCATGCAGACGAGACAAGGACTGAAGACAAGAGAGGCAGGCTTGGGTTAGTGTGGAATATCTAGTCTGTTGGTCCATACAGGCCTTTGTCCTGGTACTAAACTGGCCTAGCCTGGACCAGTGGTGGAAGGTAACTAAGTACATTTGGAAGTACAAATGTTAAGGTATTTGCACTTTACTTAACTCTCTTATTTTCACGCCACTTTCTACTTCTACTCCTTTACATTTCAGAGAGACATACTGTACTTTTAATTCCACTACATTCATCTGACAGCTGTGGTACTTCACAAATTAAGTGAAATGATTAGACCCTTAAACACAGAACTGTTTGGATTGTTTCTGCATTGACTACTTTTACTTTCATACTTTAAGTACATTTTCCTGATGATACTTACATACTTTTAAGTAACATTTTCAATGCAGGACTTTTAGTTGTAACAGAGTATTTTTACAGTGTGGTATAAATACTTTTACATAAGTAAAAGGATCTGAAATCTTCTTCCACCACTGGCCAGGACTAGCCAACTAGCGTTCCCTAAGTCAAAAAGGCGTTTCTGACGAAAAGTCCACCTAGAAAATAGAGTGACTAGTTAAGGCTTAACCCCTAGGAGAAGCAGCTGTGATGTAGTGCTGCTGGCTAAAGCCTGCCTCCCTGTGGAGCTCTCTCTCCTCCCTTACTTGTATACAGAGCTTTGCTGTTGAGGATGAGCGCTCCACCATTCTGCGAACCGTGCCAATTAGGTGGCTTCCCTCGAGCACCTGAAGATTCAGCTCATATTACAGACACCTGGCAACAAGCTTGAGGAACAGCATGATTGGAACAATACTGGAACTCTGCTAAGGGTAAGCTAATAATATCTGTTTTTTAATTTACAGGCTAGTGTCCTTTAGAAGGAAAAGGGGAAACATGGGAAAGGAGACAATAACAGGGAATAAAGAAGGGGGAAGGAAACTCAGACACTGACTGGGCAGAATTGTGTGTGAAATATGTAATGGCAAAAAATACTGTGTGTGTATCCTCTTACCTGTTGGTCTAAGTAATCCAGGTTGCGCTGCAGCTGTAGATCTAACATGTCCTCCTGGACCAAGCAGCAGCAGCGACAGCGACATACAGGGAAATCACACAGATACATACTGTACAAATGGAAGGCTTTCAGATAGGATAGCTGCAAAGCAAAGCACCACAGCCAAGCTGCCAATCACACTGAAGCTCTACCACTCCTTAGCAACAATCCAACTGGTAGACTTTCCACTGAATTAAACACCACTAGATCTAAATGTCTGGGCAGTTTTGAATTAAAAGCTGCCCAATTCACTGTTCTTTTTAACAAATGGGAAATAATTGTTATTTCTTAAATGTAATCTCAAGTCTCTGTTGCTATCTTGTTCTGGGACTTCATCAGTCTTACTACTTTAAAACGTGTGAATGCTTCTCACGCTTAGCGTGATCGGGGCGGTGTGGACAGCATTGCGTCCTGGCAACTCTGCGTGGAGGTTCTGTGCACTGATCAATGCACCTCTAAGATTTTGTACCAACGTGGACATGGTCTCAGACGGTTGTGGCTAGGAGGGATACAGCTACGGCCAGAATTTACACAAAATGTAACAAAATCAGTCTAAAATAACAACATAGTAATTTCAATACTTTCACAGAGGAAACGTGAAACCCTTATCACAATCATTTTCCTAAACTTAATTAGCTGTTTTGGTGCCTAAATTTTGCTGTTGTTGCCAAAGTCCATTCTTAGATGGTTTATTGCACCCATGCGCGCAATCCCTACCGCTTGCGGGCACACTGACCACATGACATGATTTGGTTCGGCATTTGGCGCGCATCCGAGTGCAATTGTTGCATTAACACCTGCCCAAATAAACTGCACTGAGGGGGAAGAGCCATTGTAGTGCGATTCAACCAACCTAAATGAGGCAGGTGTAAAGCCCCCTAAGTCCCATTCCTCCTATGTGTAAACTAAAACACATACAGTCACACACATACACTCACACACAAATGCACACAAGAGCGGTCCCAGCACCGTGTTAGGGACAGGGCAGCAGAGAGTAGAAGAAGAAAGAATAGGTCCCGACAGAGAGTGGGGTGTGCAGGGTTAGTGCAGATATACAGGAGAAACCCCGAAGCAAAGCTACACATACTGCACTGCATTAAGTGCCAGAACTACTGTGGACCAGACTGTGTGTATGGCTATACAGTATGTAGTCCAGTAGATGGAGATGTATTAAAGCACAATAGCAGCACATACCATTTTATTGTGGATGGAAGGGGATACAGGGTAGTTGTAGTGGTATAATCCTTGGCTTAAGGACCTCCTATCACCAGGGTAGTCATACTGAAGGAGGGAGGGAAGATAATAAGGAAAGAAGGAAGGGAAGAATTGAGGCAAGAATGAATGACAGTTGTTAGACTGGAGTAGGATGAATATGGATACAGCAGATGAAAACAGAACATTATCTCTCATTCTTTCTTTCATCCCTGTTGACTTCAAGATGATCTGTTTGTGCTGCCCATGGTCGTTAACAGTCAGTTTTAATTTTCAGATGTAATTCAGACCCTTTCCATTTTGTTTTACTTTCCTAAAATCCAAAGCTGGATTCAGTCTAACTATCAGAGAAAACATGAGATACAAGCTGGCTCCCATTCAATTAGGATCTCTGATCCCCAAAATAAGGGTAATGGGTAATATGTTGTTGAAACAAAGAAATTATCAAGTTGAGTTGGTACATTTAGGGCTGGGTATCGTTACATTTAGTTAGAAAATCCATTTTAACAAACAAAAATTACAAACTTCCACATTACGGCACAAATCTTTCCATTTTTTCAGCTCCAACTAGGAGAGCTCTGTGTGACGTAGAGTTTTTCCTGCCTGTCTCATTGATGTGAAACGTTAGACAGCCAATGAGCAGCATGAATAGATCTTGGTAGAAGAATGCGGCATGCTTATTGGTTCACTGATGCTGAAAAGATTTGCTCCTTGGAATTGGGTATTGAATGACTGGGTATGAATACTAAAGAGTCAATTTGGCCTGTGCCTAAAAAGTGTCAATGTGCAGTACCCAGCCCTAGTTTTACATTTCATATCTACTGTATTATTCTAAAACCACACAATTGTGGTTTTACCTTGGGCGAGCTGAGGGATCTCCGCAGGCTGTAGACGGATGGATCAGCATAGATCATGTCGTCCCTCATCCCCCTTTGAAAGCGGTCAAAGCGAGCAGACGGCGACCGGGCCGGTGAGGCAAAGTTGGGTGAGTAGGATGACGAGGACGGAGACCTGGGCACGGACCTGGAACGCGGCTGGATAGACAGACGTCTCATGGATGTTTCCATTCCACCATAGCACTGCGGCCTCCACTGCTCCCTGGGGATTGTGGGTCCGTACAGCTGATGTGGTCCGTCCCTCAGCGAGTGGCGCTTCTCCTCCACAGTCCAGCGCCGGTCGTAGCCGCCCGAAGTAGAGACGGAGCAGATACTGTCGGGTCGGACCCCCGGCGGGTACAAGGCGTACTCCTCCACATACTGCGGTCCACCAGGGTAGCCATAGTAGTCACCAGGGACCCCCCGGTTCACTGGGTAGTAACGAGACGGGCTGCAATGACAGGAGAGGATTGCTTTATCAAATCTCATGTCAATCATGACATGAGTTTAGTTTGAATGTGTTTGTACCAGCAGCAGTAGAAGGTACATTTTGTGCAGCCTCTTGATTTTGTTAAACAAAGGCTAGACTAAAATAGGAATGAAATGTCATATTTGTCAGGAAGGTCAGTGGATTACAACGCAAACTCACATCTGGGGCGGCTGTGGCTCAGTGGTAGACGGGTTGCCTGTCAATCTGTTGGTAGTTCAAAACCTGGCCCTGCAGTCCCATGTTGAAGTGTCCTTGGGCAAGACACTGAACACCGAGTTGCCACCGATGCCGCGCATCGGAGTGTGAATGTGTGTGAGTGTGTATCTGATAAGGCGGTTGCACCTTGTACGGCAGCCTCGGCCACAGTGTATGAATGTGTGTGAATGGTGTATCCTGTATGATGTAAAAGCGCTTTGAGTAGTCGTTAAGACTAGAAAAGTGTATATAAATAAAGCACATTTACATCTCTTGCTACCTTGATAAAACCATTTTATTCTAATCTATGACACATAACACTTTTATTGATTATGTTAATTGTAAATTCACTGTGTAAGCCACTTTAGTAACCAAATGCTGTACATGAGATCTTTCAGTTTTGTTATTATTTAGTCAGATATCAGTGTTTTCCCTCAAATGTCTGTCCATGGGCTGGGATGTACAGGTACAATATGTTAGTTTTGCCGAGAGCCTCTGGATCTCAATAAAACTAGTCTCACATTGCCAGCTCCACAGCACTGTGGAGGTGGGCCTGGCTACACCACACACATATTCTGACATAGAAGAAAAAAAACACCAATCACATTCGTCTTGGGAGGCGCAAAGCTCCGGCCGCAGCAAGTTATTAAGCATTAAGGAAGGAACTTGTTCTGGCGGAACATTTGCACGTCACGTGCTATATCAAATGAAGTAAACTGTACACAATACAGTAACGTAAGCCATATAAATCAGCCGGATACATTGTCATAGATCATTTACATTCCAGATGCATCCAGCGCATACGGAATATAAGGGTTTTTATGATATTTCGTGACAGTTTAAGGCCTAGCTCTGTCTGTTGTTATGGTGGCTGTACACAAACCAACCAGCATGCCCAGAACAAAAGCCCACATTCCTGGTCAGAGGGAGAAACACTCCACTTCTAAACATTATAAAAGACTTGGGTATCACCAGGTTTTTCAAGACGCTGGTTGAAGGAATGAAAGAGGGAAACTTTGTCCACATGGTTAAACGAGTCCTCCACCGCTGGAAAACTTTGATACTTCTAAAAATCCTATATTGTGTGGCTGCATGTAAAAGGGCCTATTAATGGAATAGTCCCTTTCATTAGCCATGTACAGAGCTTAGTCAGCATAATCAGCAAAAAACGTAATACTATGTGCATGTAAACTTAGCCACTGTCCGTATCTATGTTTCCAGCAACATGTTTTTATGCTAATTAAGTAATATTGAATGAAAAAAATTTGGTTGAATTTTGTAAATATTGACACAAAGTTTGTACGCTCAATCTCATTACATTTTCTTTTCAGCCGTAAGCGGTTTATGCGTTAAAACACTGAGGAAAAGATTTTTTGCCAAATAAATAATAAATTGCGATTAAGTTTTAGATCATTTTAAGGTTGCAACCCGCTATAAAATGAAGAAGAAGAAGTTTTAGATTATTTCTGCAACCTAGACGAAAGAACTTTTGAAATTCAAAACATAACTGTTCCGGTTGTGTATGCGTTTCAGTTTCCTGTTTTATTTTGTAGTCTGTGTTTTCTCCCATCCCATGCTTTTTTTAAACTTCCTGCCTTGTGTTTTCTCTGATCTTTGTGATTGTCTGTCCCACCCTGATGTGTTTCACCTGTTTGTGAGCCCTATCTCACCTGTCCCTTGTTCACCTCGTTACCTTTTTTATTTAGTCTCTCTGTTGTCTTTGTCTGTTGTTAGGTCATTATTTACAGACAGCTGGGGACTTATTTTGATACACTAGTTAGGGCATAGAAGCGAATATTGTTAGGGAGTAGTAGTTAGTCACATAGTTTCAGATTTATTTATCATATAATTAAGAATATAATTAAACTATAGGGAGACTTGGCATACAGCCCGATCCGGTTGGGGAGAGTTCTGGCCCGACCGGGCAGGAGCTCTCTTTACCTTGTCTCTCTTGGTTTTGCTGTAATAATAGTTTTAGACAGCTGGGGACTTATTTTGATACACTAGTTAGGGCATAGAATTGAATATTGTTAGGGAGTAGTAGTTAGTCACATAGTTTTCAGATTTCTCTATCATATAATCAAGAATATAATAAAACTAAAGGGAGACTTGGCATACAGCCCGATCCGGTTGGGGAGAGTTCTGGCCCGACTGGGCTGGAGCTCTCTTTACCTTGTCTCTCTTGGTTTTGCTGTAATAACAGTTTTAGACAACTGGAGACTTATTCTGATACTCTGAGCTCCTCTCTCCTATATCTTTCCATCTTTTCATTTATGTGCATCCATGTCCCAGAAATGCTTGTTACTAACCTAGCTCTGGGGAGTCATTCCTTATGTCCTTTTTCCCCAGAATGTTCCCTTGGATCAGAGAGGCTCCAAAATCAGGGTAGCAGCTGTTGCCTTGGTCCCGCTCCATGTTCTGTGATGCCATGTTCTACTGCTACACTGCAGTGCCCTGCTACGTCCTGCTGTGCCTTGTAATGCCGCACAGCGTCCTGCTATGCCATGAACTACTACAAAGAACTGCTACAGACTACTAATTTTTTCTATTTTTGTTATCGCCACTCTTCATTCTAACCCCAACCGGTCGTCAGACACCGCCTACCAAGAGCCTGGGTCTGACCGAGGTTTCTGCCTAAAAGGAAGTTTTTCCTCGCCACTGTCGCACTGTCGCACTGTTGCTTGCTCTGGAGGAGACTACTAGAACTGTTGGGTCCTTGTAAATTCTGGAGTGTGGTCTATCTGTATAGTGTCTTGAGATAACTCTTGTTATGAATTGATACTATAAATAAAATTGAATTGAATTGAATTATTTCTGTATTGGATTTTGTATGTGTTTTTGTCTCAGTCTTCCTGTTTCTTGCGATTCTTGTTTTTTGACTTTCACTACGTTGGACTAGTTTTGTTTTGTTTTTTGTTTTTATGGATTATTGTATTAAATCCTCAAAGCTTACACCTCTTGCCTGGCTGTCTCTGCATTTGGGTTCGACATTCTCTGAATTCCTTTAACGGCTATTTTAGACAGCAAAAATCTGGCAACAGAATTGTTGTCAGTACTTAGAATTCCTCATGTGGAAGACAGAAACTATGCACTATAGCTATAATTATTCAGTGTTATTGTCTTTGTTTTATACCACTATGACACTTGTGTTGTGTATCCCTTGTCATTATTTGATGTTGTTATTTGTTAGCACGTTTGTTCTGTCATGTTCAATAACATTTTTAAAAAATAAAGAGAGAGAGAGAGAGAGAGAGAGAGAGAGAGAGAGAGAGA
>NC_048410.1:25457967-25492161 GCF_013103735.1 Etheostoma cragini | reverse complement strand
GAGTGAGAGAGAGAGAGAGAGACAGGTGTCACGGTCCCCCCCTGTAGTACCTGGTGAGGTCCTCCTGTGAGGCCATGCCCCGCCGCTGGTTGACCCACTGCTGCAGCTGGGCCATGGAGCTCTTCCTCTGGGCCACCCTCTCTGGAGCCGTCCGCGGCACAAAGCCCCTCCTCAGCACCACATTGTCCTGCTGCTCCCTGGGGTCCCGCGTTGGGCCGACACCCCCCTCCGGATGTCCCTGAGGGGTACGGCGTCCGCTGTGACTCCTGGAGAGCGGGGCTTGGCTGTGGCTGTTAAGGGGCGCGGCATTGCGAGTCTCGTAGTTGCTCCAACCGTTTGGATGTTGACTCGGGTGAGGGGCATGGTCAGGACCAGGTCCTCCGCCTTCATCTTCGCCGCCTCCGCCGCCTACTCCGCCGCCTTCTCCTCGTCTGCCGTAGTCCTTTGTCCCCTCCTGGTCGGAGCGGGGGGTGAAGGGCGGGGGTGTATCAAGGTTGTTCACCCCGTTGAGTTTAGGGTAGGAGGGGAAGTCATTGTCCATTTCATTGTGTGCTTGTGAGTGTGGATGCTGCGGGGTTTGTGGGTTGGGTGCCTTGGTCACCATGGTGTGGTTGACGTCATCTGTGGCATCCGAGTTCATTCTGAGAAATAATAAGGGAAAGGAGAGCATGACAATAAATAGGCAACTTTGGTTTGTTTCAAATTCATTTTAAAAGTCGAAAATCTTTACACCAGGCCAAGGAACAACACTTATCCTAGTGGTGGCCAAATGAAGCCTCATACAGTTAACAAAGCTTTTTCTTTATTTTCTGAGCCCTCTAGATGGCGCTTTCTGTTTAACAAAAGTTTGAAATCACACTGAAGTGCCATTCTTTGGGCCTTTTTTAAAACCAAAAAGCACCATCTCTGTCTCAAACGCTGTATCCATACATCCCTGGTCCTGGGTTACTTTAGAAAAATGGGGGTGCATGGCAGGCTCCTTGAAAAATTGACCTTTCAGGTGAATATACACTAATGAAAACATAATTTTAGTAAGATTTCAGCCAGATCTTAGATTGTCTCGCATTGCTAGACCTTCCTCTACAGCGCTATGGAGAAGGATCTAGTTAGCACCCACAGCATTCTGGGATGGGAGGAGAACAGGCTCTTGTGTCTAGGCATTTATTTAAACCAATCAAAAATGTTTCGGGCGATGCCAAACGTCAGACGGAGCCACGGTGCCACTGCTAAATAGCCTCAGGAAGGAACTTAGATTGGAGCGATAGACCAGGTAGATGTCTGGATTTACTCTGGACAGATCTGAGGAGCAGTTAATAGTCCTCAGAAATCTACCAGACATTAGAACGCCAACACAAAGAAAGAGGACGGATATCCGGCCGAAAAGAGTGACATCCAGCGGAATTTCGAAGCAAAGCAATCCCTGGAGTGGAACATCGTGAATGTAGACTAGACTTCAGATAGCCTCTCATTAATCGTACACACTAATGCTTCAAGATATGAATAGTACATAGTAGCCAATACAATATTGCCATGGTTATATTCGACTGGCACTACAATTGCCTATAATGTCGAGCATGACTCAAGGCGTGCGTGCGTGTGTGTGTGTGTGTGTGTGAGAGAACAGCACCTTTGTGTTGGCTGGATGATGACCTCTGCAGCCTCGCTCATGGCTCTAATCCACCCTTCCTGTTCCTCATGGCTGTCTGCGCTGAAGTAGTATGTCCTGGTGCCGGCGTGCTCCGCCTGCATGCAAAACACAACAGGATCCTTCAACTCGTTGTCCTCACCCTCCTCTTTCTCCGAATTCACCTAGACAGGGAGACAAAACACACAGAGGCACACATCAGTAACAGCTGTAGAGCCATCCCTGGAATTGTCTGACTCCAAACGGCCAGCATCTCTATCAACACAAACTTCATCTCCTCATGCAGCCAAGAAGCATGCTACTGAAGGTGTCCAGGTGAAAGGTCATTCTGGTTTGTTATTATAAGTAAACCACTTAGGTCCAAGACGGACCTATGAGCTGGACCAGTGATTTTTTTGTTTTGTTTTTGTTTGTTGACTGTTAAATGGTTTTGAGTTCCTCATTTCAGACTATTTTAGTCTTGTTTTTGTCCAAAATGATTGGTTTGTTAAAAGGTGGTGACACTGATGGATTTCTCAATTATCTATGAATAATGGACTCCACTGACGTCTTTTTAGGGAAGTGACCGTGTTCCCCGATCTCAGCCAATAACTTGGTGAGTATAATGTTTCTGTTGCTAATTCAATTAATAAACATACTTACATACATCACTTGGCACCTCACAATTCGATTCAATTCTAAGCCAACTTCATCTGAATTTTCTTATGTACATTTCCATGCTTTCACGCTTTAAAATAATATACATACGACAAAAATCTGAGTTTGCTAATCACTTCCTAGACAAAGCAACTAGACAACGCTTAGATTTTGACATAAATTTGTCACACACAAGTTTTAATGATATGTTTAGTCTACTGAGGTTTTTAATAGGACAGTCATTCCATGCTAAAGCCTTAAACACGTTTGTGAAAGTCACCTTCTCTCACATTAATCTTCCAAATCAGAGACCCATTCATGTTTAAAGGTGGAGAACATGGAAGATGAGGTGGTCAGATGTAATGTGATGAAGTAGATGTGCTAAAGTAGATAAACAGCCCCTATTATTTTATGTATGTCTTATTGTGTAGAGAAATTTAATTTTTTTTCTTCCTTTTGGCCATTTTTAGGTTGTTTTTTTCTGCACTCTTGCTTAAACTCTATGTTGTTGTCCATCCTCTTTCAGTCCCTTTGTTTTCTGATTTGTATATATCTAGATATGTACTGTATACCCTGGGATATACCTAAAAAAATTAAACCCGAGTTGTGATAACCAGATATATCCTTTAATGACATCAAGGCACAATATTCTGGTCAACTGTTCTCACATTAGAGCTACACACACTTATTCTGTGACAGTTCCAAACAACACCCCTCAATCCTTAAATATCCTCCCAGCTCGTCTATAATTGAAAACCAGTTCCCAGTTAAGTTTTAAAACATTGTAGGGTTTGTAGCAGGCCCCCAGGAATCGCGCCAGGCTTTGAAGCCAATTTGACATAGCGGCCAAACAGTGGAACTTCTGTGTCCATCACCTGATGCCTCGGAGCCCAAAAAGACTTCCCCATAGGCTTGCATGATGAAAGAGGTGTCTGTAAGGTGTCAGTGGAAAAAAACGTCACAACCAGGGACCGAAGTTTTTGGCAACCAGCCCCTGTGGCGGCATCAGTGTGGCAAATCCACCAGCCACACATGCTTTTTACCAGCCAATTTGTTTTGCCTCATGAAGGTGAAATACAGGAAACGCAAAAGCATTCTTATTGAACTTGTTAAGAATACACATTTAAGTGCTGTCAAGTCATTAAGGTTTAATTAAGTTAAAGGACCTAAATTACTTTTCTTTTTTTGAATATTTGTATTTATTGTTTATTTTTCCCATTGTTTTAAGCTCAAATCCCAGGTCAGGTGAACTTTGTTGGACTCACAACAGTGGTATAAAATAAGTTATGAATCACATTATTCTAATTGGCTTCCCACCAATTTGCCCGCATCTGGTATGTGGTCAGGTGTTAACTTCAGGTGCCAGTTCCCCACCCCAGCAAAATGATTTGTTTCACTATCAGAATTTGATCCATTTGGTCTGATAACATTTGGAAAGTTTATTTATGACGTTCCACTTTCCAGACTGCTGGAAGGTCTGGCAAAGCGAGAGTAGCGGAGTGCTATCACTGGAGTTTTCTGCCTGCTGAGGTCTCTAGTGCCCCTGCTCTCTCGGCCACACAGTGCAGAAGCATTAAGTAGGCGATTTTACACGCAGAAGTTGAACTTTTTCGGCTTCATGCGCCACTGACCCACTCTTATAGGAATGAATAGGGCTCCGCCTCGAATGATGTATCCAGGTCTAATTATACATCTATGGTTTGTAGAGGTGGCATTGGTTGCAATAACAAAATCAGTGTCTTTGAACAGCAGATTTAACATGCAGTCAACTAAACAACAAAAACAAAACTAGACAAGACTGTCATGCCTGAATCCTTTGGTTTCCAACTGGTATGCAGGCATGCAGTACACAAGATGTAGGCATGCATTATTTACAGACAGGACAGATCAACACAAGGAAGGATGGTAAAACATCAACATTGTACCTACTGTACTTTCTACCAGAACAGGAGACAGCCAGGGCCGGCAGACCTCACGGGATGGACAGAGGTGGGAGGGAGAGGAGACAATGAGTGGGGGGATGTGGTGTGGTAAAATGTTAATGGTTGTGGTATCAAAGGTCACAGGTCACTGCTGATAAGGGTGATGTCAGGGAAGTAATCAAATCCTTTACTTCAGTAAAAATACTAATACCACACTGTAAAGGAAAAGTATGTAAGTATCATCAGGACAAGGAAGTTAAAGTATTAAAAGTAAAAGAACTCAATATAGAAAAGTCCTTCCATTTTAGAAAGTGTAAGGGATCCAAACAGTTGCATCTCAGCTGGACTTGTAGGCTGTTATATTGTCTGCTAGTTCCACTTATTATAAAACATTTACATGTATAAATTACATCTGTTTTGTGTAAAAAAAAAAGAAATCTGAATTTTTGAAGTAACTAGTAACTAAAGCTGTCAGATGAATATAGTGGAGTAAAAAGAAGAATATTTCTCTCTGAAGTAGAAAGTGGCATGGAAAAAAAAGACTCAAGTAAAGTAGAAGTACCTTAAATTTGTTCTAAAATACAGTACTTGAAGAAATATACTTAGTTACATTCAACCGCAGCTGGAAATCTTTTCTATTAGGCAGTGTCTGTCCATTATTAGAAGAGAAGAGATGGTTAAAAACATCTGGAGCCTTTAATTACCTTACATTGCAAAGAAGATACAGGAACACTTTACTTGAAGGTTTCTACATAAGAGTGCCATAACCCTAACCATAACCATAACTACTGTGCATAAGTCACTAATAAAGGGGAAATCTTGTATGGGTAGACAGTCATGTTTAAAGCATCACTATTGTGACCCCAGACACACGCTAGTAATGTAATGATCACAGATAAACAACAATAAATGCAGCTGATGCAATCAAATTATGTAACATGTAAGTCAAAACACTTTCAGTGATATACCACAAGAGGACAGCACAAGCAAATAAATTGGCCAAAGATATCATTCACTGACATTTAGCAAGCATTCACTGTGGCCTTTTCTGACTTATTCTCCTGTCTTTTACGTAAAACCTGAGATTAACATGCCAGGCTACAGTCTGCAACACTGACTGCACATGAGCTCCAAACTGCTGTAAGCTGAAAATTAGGATCAATTTACGGGGCCACACTGGAAAATGAGAATCACATCAAGGGCCAGACATTTAGAGTTAATGCTTTTATTTCATGGAAAAAGTCAAATATCTTGGATTGTGTAATTGCATGTCTTATATAGCCATCACACTAACAGTTTGGTCGACAAATATGTCAAAGAAAATGCCATTTGTTTTTTTTAAAAATTCAAAAAATAAAATAGCCCCTCAAGACTAATATTCAAGACGTCTAGTTCAAAAAGAGGGATGTAACGCAACACTCAACTCCTGATTTCATTGTTAACTACACAGTTTCCTTAGGAATTTTTGTAACAGAATTAGTTACAGACAAATTATACAAAATATTCCTTAATTTCTAATAAACTGTGCAAAACAACAGATGTGTCCTCATAACAAACCATAAATACAAAAATTAATGAAGACATTTAAAAGAAAATCCCACTTCAAAATAAACTAAATAAATAGAAAATAACTCTTCACACAAATAAATTAGGAAGACAACTGAAGTCATAAACGTGACTGTAGATCAGGCCCTAGGCAGGATTTATTTTGATAAAAAGTGTCCCGATGACCGGATTTTCACATGTGGTTCATCAATATTCCATCTCTTCCAGACAGCTTGTGGTAAAAAAACCTGGAAAGTATGTCGGTTTTATTCCCTTAAACTCACAGGGTGTTCAGTTTACAGTGAAAGTAATGTCTGTGGATGCCAACACATTTATTAACTGCTTGTGATGTCAGTTTTCCTTTGCTTGATGGCGTTTCAAGCATTCAAATACCAAAAACCTTCTGTTTATCTTCTTAGTTAAAAAAAATCCATGCACAACTGGAAATGTGAGCAGAGCAAACATCCATGTTGCTCTACACAAATACTCCATCCCTCAACTCCTTTCTGCTAATGAGATCTTATTCAATTAAATCTAATCTTATTTAATCCTGTGAGAATGATAGTGATCTGAACCCATGCAGTCCTACTCCTGCTTTTACCAATTCCTTGCCAACAATACCCCCTAAAACAGTGCGTGCAAATATGTATAAAAAAATTATAGACAATGCATTTCAAACACAATTTTCATAAATACACCTCACAAACCCTAATTTCTAAACAAAACAAGATAATGATGATTGTTTTATAAAATTGAGAGAAATAGGGCTGCACAGTACTGTGTATGATTTTTATTATCATCGCGATTTCAATTAGCCCGATAAATACATCGCAGAGACACGTTCTGTTAGTTGAAAAAGAATTACACTTTAAAGTGTAACTGCCTTTATTGGTTGTGCCTTTTATATTCAGTTCAATGTTCAATTTGTTCAATTAAAGAGTGTTTTATTGAACAAACAATTTTGCAATTTGTTGCATTTTTTCAGAATACTAATCTGTTTATTTATTGCAAGTAATATCGTTATAGCGATGTTTAACAATGCATATTTTCTCATAAGGTGCCCTGGAAAGAACTATGTGAATTATAATGTGTGTGTGTGTGTGTGTGTGTGTGTGTGTGTGTGTGTGTGTGTGTGTGGGGGGGTAAAGATGCTGTCAGTGTGTCGACACATTTGTTCTAGATTTGACCTTGGCTGCTGTAGTGTGTGTGTGTGTGTGTGTGTGTGTGTGTGTGTGTGTAGTACTGCCATAAGACCACAAGAGGAAATGATGTCACTGATAAACACAAGTCACTTCCTTCCACGGTGGAGCCCTCTGAGGCTCCGCCTCGAGCTGTGACGAAAAATGATGCAATTGGCTGAAATGGCAGTATAGTAAGAGGCAGCAGTAACCTAGCAACGGAGTGTGTGTGTGTGTGTGTGTGTGTGTGTGTGTGTGTGTTTGTGTGTGTGCGCGCAGCCTTCCTCCTTCTTTGTCCTTCCTTTTATTATTCAGGGAGAAGGATGGATGAAGGAGAGGGGAAATGTGACAAATATCAACATTATCAAGATGATATCAAGATGATCAAAATAATAATGAGAAAAGATTGGATGAAAAGACAAATGGAGCAAAGGAGTCAGGGAAGAAATTGAGAAGCTGGAAACTAAAGACGAAGATGAACAAAAGGAGGAGTGAAAGAAAGGAGAGGCGCATGGAAGGGCACCGAAAAAGTAAAAAGCAGTGGAAGGCAGCAAAAGAAAAAAAGTGCTAACTCCTAATAACAGTGTGTGTATTGTTGCATGTGTTCATGCATTCAAAAGTGAAAGCTATATAATATATAGAAAGTGTTTAGTAAAGACTTTCTTAGACATCTGCAGGTTGTTCAGAGCTTCTTGTCTTGTCCAGCTGCTATAAATAGATGTGTGTAAACACAGTACAGTTCTACTGTGGGATGTGTGGGTGTGTGTGTGTGTGTGTGTGTTTGTATGTGTAAACGTTGTATGATGTACATGACTAGGCAAACATGCCCTCGGGTCAGGAAATGCAGCTCTCCGTCGGTGTGTCAGCAGGGGTGTGGCACAAAATTCTAGGCCCTGTAGAAAGCATTTTCTATTGGCCTTTCCCATAGCGTCTTTTTAAGCCCTCCTCACATGAGGGCCCTGGGTACTCAGTCCCACTTTTCACGGCCCCGTGTGTCATGCACACACACATGCACTCATGCACACACACAGCATCTCACTATCACCAATGTTATCCACATTCATATTAGATGCAACAATAAACTACGAAAAAGCCTGACAGTCTGAAGTTAGTACAGAAGCACAAAGACTCGTTATTATGGAGTCTCCTATCGTCTCCTTGGTGCGAGCTGGTAGTCTCAAGTTTCCTCTCGTCTTGTCACAAATCTTTGGTCTGAACTGGGCTTCACAGGTTAAATGAAAAAGTCCAACCAATGAAGTCATATAAACCTTTTCCTGTCCTATCAAATCCAACTGTGCTACATAATGACACATGTAGTCCCCTGATTTTTTTCTCAACTGGCTGATGTCCTGCCACAATTACCTGTTTAAATTTAGAATTACATTTTATTGAGGAAGTGATGATACTGTTTTCGGGGAAATTCTAGGGTTGTGTTCAGACTATATTGTCCTAACACAGCCCCTTTATTTATTTCAGTCAGACAGGGGCCCCAGAGCAGAGGGCTCCGGCCAAAACAAATGGTTGTCCAACAAAAAAGTTGAATTTAATGCGATGTTGATGTGGGGTATTTCTACATTGTATCTTGCAATTGCAGACATGACAAATTGTTGCAACATGAATCAAAAACTCTTGTCTCACAGTCTTAAATCCAGAGTGCAGTGTTTGGTGACACTAGATTAGGTGCAGCCCCCAGACTCGATCATGTCCACCTAATCTAACCTACACGTGTATTGACCATACTCTCTATGAATTCAGACGGCTGTAACCTACCAACCTGTGGATGTACAGTATACTGGTAAGTTGTTTTATTGACACTGGGAAGTTAGCACAGATTTTAAAATACACACTGATGTAAACAAGAAGCATACAGTAACACTAACCCCAGTCAGTGTTGGTCTGGTTTAAGACCATTGAAGTGGGATCTTTTAAATGTTTGATAATGAGTCACTTGTGTACTGCATTTCTGCTTCAATTGCTTCTCTGCAAAACAGTCCTCCATTATTGCTTTGGTTGTTCACAGTCTGCTGAAAGAGCTTAATTCACATCTTACAGTTCTTGTTCTGAAAATAGTGTAAACCTGTGTTAGTGTGTTTGAACATGTATTCATTAGAGCATGTTTCATCAGCAGCAGTACCTTCAAAAGTATTGAAATGCTTCTCCAACTGTCCTCACAGACAGATTTCACTGTGCAGGTACAGGATATGACTAACACTAGCATACCAAGGATACTGACTCATATTTGCCATCTACAATCGGACTGTGTATCCTGTGCCAGAGCACACAGGCACACCTCCTCTTGCTACACCCCAGCAGAGAGAAGGGCGGTCCACTAGGACACCCCTTCGAAAGAGGATCAGCCAGCAGTCTCAATCACTTACATAAACGGAGAGAACGGCGAGAAAGCAGCACAAAAGCCCCAAAGGAATGAGCACAGACACCTGATAGTTGTGTTTGCCGTCAGGAAGGGAGAGGCTATGCCCAGCAGCGCACACATCTCACATGCACCTAGAAGTGAAACTTTATGACTCTGGCTATTGAGTAATACACAAACGCACATACACCTACTACCCTTGCTTAATAAGTTACCCTATGAGGGTAAATAAGAACCAGGTATTTAAAACTTTTATGAGTTTAAAAAGCGTATTCAAGGTTCTTGGTTTTACCCACACTCTGCTGGCATCATTCTCTTAATGAGGCATTTGTCTTGCAGCAGAAACAAAGGCAAGTGCACTTTTCTTGCAGAATAAAAACACCCGTAGTGATTTTAGATTAGCAATTGTAACATTCTTACTTGGATTACGACTACATACCAGTGTTTGGGTTTGATTTGAAGACTGAGACATAACAAACCTTCAGTTAGACAGAGATAACTCCCCTAACTGAAAGACGACGGCCACACCTGTATAAAGTTGGGTAGTAAAGCTGCACGTACAACAGGTTTCAACAGCTCTCTGACCAAGCTGCAGATTGAAAGCAACGTTACCAAAGAACAGAGATGTCGGATTAAGCTTAACAATTTGGCTAGACAAACAAAGGAACAGGATTCTTTGTTAATGACGATTAAAAAGAAGTCTACATTCTTGTCAGAGCCACTAATCTCGTAAAGACACAGGCCCCGTCACACTGAGCTGGATAGAAGATAAAAGATCAAAGTTATCTGATTATAAACTCATTTTCTGATGTAACAGCTTTTTGTTACAACTGAGTTAGTCATCTAGGATGATGTTTTTCTGGAGGATCTTTAGCATTCCCAGCAACATGGTTCTATCAATGGCAATGTCAGTCAGTCGGTACTTGGCCCAGACTGAAATGTCTTCCCTTTTACTGGATAGATTGACATTTGCTACAGATATCCATGGTGGTATTTCACAGTTTATTTCTGTAGCGCCACCAGCACATTGTTTGGCACTGAATTGTGTACAGACTTCAATGCTTCCCAGAGGAATCACAATTTATCTCATTTTCTGACTACTCTTCTTGAGCTAACAAGCAACTTTGTGTAAATTGTGTGTAGATTGCCATGAAATCTGGTACACATATCCATGCCATCCTAAAGGGGAATTGTAATCACTTGATCTATGGACTTTTTATCTAGCGCCATGATCAGCTCAAAATTTCCATTTGTTCAATAGCCTACTTTGGTTTATGACCAAATAGCAGCAGAACTAGTGTCATTCCTAGCAGCATTCCTGTATTTAGTGCTAATTAGCAAATATGAACCTGCCGACAGGATAAACTAAAATGGTGAACATGGAAACCATAAGCATGTTACCATTGGCATCATGAGCATGCTAACATTCTGACATTAGCATTTAGCTTTGCAGCCACTAGTGTGGCTGCAGAGTCTTTCCTGTTGATGAGGGAAGAATCTTGAAATGATTGTGTAGCCTTTGGCCTGCTGAAAGCCACACCTGTGCCTCCTCCCTCAGAGACCGAGTCTGCAGAGGATTCACAATAGGTGCACTGTGACTTCCCAACCCGAGCGGCACACGCAAACATATCAAGTGGCTGACCTGCAATCATCCTGTGCTACATGTCTTAGGGTGACAAGATACAATGCGGACTAGAGTTGGATTATACAGCCAAAATGTTTCTTTTGTGTATGTGCATTCATTCATTTTTATTTTTCAAAGCTTTTTCCCTTGTGTTGAGGCACAGAAAAGCACTTTTTTTGTTTCAGTACATCCAACATAAAGGGTGATTTCATTTTCTCTTCGTACCGTATAGCCTGCATTATAATAAGTGACTACTTTATGTTTTAATGTTGCTCTCGCTCTCTCTCGCTTGCTTTCTCTCTCTCTCTCTCCCGCTCTCTCTCTCAAATTCAAAGAAGCTTAAAAGTTTCAATAACAACATTGTCAAAGCTTTAACATACTGTACGTCCAAATATTCAGAAAAACACAATACAATAATAAGATGATTATATTAATTATAAAAATCTATATGTATGGAAAATATGAAACACAAATATGAAAGCAAAAGAAGACAGACTCTCTCTCTCTCTCTCTCGTTTCTCTCTCTCTCGTGGAGAAACGCAGTGTTTACAGCCACCGACTGACAAAAGTAACGTACTATTCCTTTAATGATATACTTGTATAAATAGGCCCCATACACAACACTGTTGAATTCTAATGACATGCACTTTATTGTCTTCTTTATGTGATGCTGTCATCAAAAGCAATAATCAGCGGGGGAAGAGGAGCAGGCTCAGTGTCTCACTAGGAGGATCATTTTGGTTTATTACAGCTTGACTGGTTGTAAACAAGCCAAGAATTTAGCCAGATTATCTAAAGCCTGCAGCTTATAAATGTCAACAACGATCCCCCCCTGCACGGAGAAGTTGGGCTAATAGTTACAATAAGAGTTTGCGTAATGACCAGGCGTGTAAATCACACGTTTTATCACAATATGATAATAAATCAATTTTTTTGGACAACAATATGATAACTTCAAATATCACAAAGTCTATCACGATACTATTTCCATTCATTGCCAATCAGGGGCCTGCGATCGATATTAGATGACGTAGTTAATGTCTATTCAACACACTTAGATACATATGTATCAACTCACAAAAAGTTTGACTACATGAAATATAAATATACATATATTAAATATATGGGAATTTTGATACCGACCCGATACCGGATAAGCGGAAAAAGAGGGATGGATGGATGGGAATTTTAAAATAAAGGTGCCGATATGCTTCAATATTTTCGCTTTGCATTGATGATATTGGATAGTCAATGGTTGAGCAAATATATCAATCCAGATCGATGTATAGGTAAACTCCTAGTAATAGTTTAGCATCTGTTAAATTAAATCATCTGTGATCTGTTAAATTAAATCATCTGTTTTAATATGTTCGGCTAACCTGAGGGTTTGTTTGCAACCAGTCTGATCAGCTGACTTCTTTCAATGTTGCTATGTTTTCCAAAGCGTATCACTTTACTTGGTGAGACCAGTGTTAGTATTGGGATAAGAGCCAACACAGGAACAATACACTTGTAGTAGTTGTAATAAAGTGGAATAATCCAATAATGACACATGGAATCAGACATGCATAGCGGCAACATAGTTCTTAGCGACTGGACGAACAAATCAAAAGAGAAGCTTGTTACTTTGTTGCTACATCAGCCAAGACACAGACATGCTGCTGTGTGTTATCCGTGCTGTAACAACCCCTACAGTTATTCAATGTTGTCAATTCCATTTGCATTTGTGTACAGTGTGGACAGAAATGTATCTCCAAAGAAGGAAATTTCATTAAAAAAGTTAATACTGTATATTTAGACAAATAGCAGAGGGATCAGGGGCCACGGGCTGCTCTGTTTTTGACACTTGTGGGCTATTTTCAACTGACATTCATGGTAAACAGAAGTGGTTGGACAGGAATTATCAGACACCTTTGAAGGTGGCGTGTTGGAACAGGAGAAGCTAGAGTCAGAGCCTCGCCTCTCTGCTGCCCTGTGGGGCCTCGTGCAATACGACAAAACACGAGCAGCCTCCCTCGAGAGAAAACACACACTCAACTGGCCAGCATGCACTATAAGTCTCAACCACTCCTGTCACTCAACTAAATATAAAGCTGAATACCAGCAGTGGGAGAAGTATTTAGATCCTTTACTGCAGTCAAAGTACTAATAACACTGCATTGGAAATGTGACTTAAATAAAGGTATGTGAGTATCACCAGGAAAATGTACTTAAAGGATTAAAAGTAACAGTACTCAAAGTATAAAAATCCTTCTATTTTAGAAAGTGTAAAGGATCCAAACAGTTGTGTGTTTAATGGTCTTATCATGTCAGCTGGACTTCTACGCCTTTGTATTTTGGCTAGTTTCACGTGTTCAGTGTGCAAAAATCTTAAAGTTTTTATGTTAATATCAACTAAAGCTGTTAGATGGATGTAGTCGAAGTTGAAGCAGAAGTAGAAAGTGGCATGAAAAGAAGAGTTGGACGGCCGGATAGCTCAGTTGGTCGAGCGGCTTTCCATATAAAGAGGTTTACTCCTCGACGCAGGGTGCTCTGGTTCCACTCTGTCCTGCATGCGGCCCTTTGCTTCATTTCATTCCCCCTTCTTCTTCTTTCATATGTTCACCTGTCCTGTCAAAAATAAAAGCTGAAAATGCCCCAAAAATACCTTTAAAAAAATGAATAAGAAAAGAGTCAAGTAAAGTAGGCAAGTACCTCAACATGTGTTCTTAAGCATAGTCCTTGAGTAAATGTACTTAATTACGCTCCAGCACTAATGAATACAAGCAGGATTTTATTGTGACACCCTTACTCTCAACTGCAACCAGAACAACCCTCAGGATTTGCTCATGTGAGTTCATTCCACTACATTTTCCTTTTTAAGCGGAATTTTGAGACAAAAACAATCACCGGTCACGTACAAGTTTTTGTTTCAGTAGCAGAGCTAATCTGCGTCCATATTAACACGTCTGACAACACATGTCACATGACCATTCCAGACCTCACAATGAACATGCGGGTGTAAACAGGAAGCAGATTGTCTGAAATCATAGATGTAAATGTTGAAAATACAGAAAATACTTTGCTGAAAGGACTACAATGGTGAAAAGTAAGAGCAGAGGTGGAGTTGTTACTGGTACATATACTACCTAACTGAGAAGACTGACTGATGTGCGTTCTCATTTCCAAAACTCTTGCTTTGTGCCCGCCCGGACTACAACGCAACGTTTTGCAGCAAACCAATGGTGGCAGCAGTGTTTCCAAATGTCTCAGTTTTAGGAGATTGGAAACGCCGGAAGAATGTGAACGGGAGGCGTGAACTTTGCAAAGATAGATGTAGTAGTGTCTGTAACATCTTCAAAGAAGCTCACAGCTGCAGCACACCGGACATGTTGACATGTACAGTAGTGGAAGGTTGAGCCACATACAGGTCACAGAGTTTGTTTGCCGTTGTAGTAGTTTGTATATAGTGGTGCAGTACATTTTGACATGCTGTTTAGAAAATGACACAAACACACTTGAGCCTTGCTGAACTTTTGCCACATTGCAATGCAACGTCCTGTATCTGCCATTCATTTTGGATTACTTTAGAACGTGAGCGGAATGTCACAATGAAAGATAAAATAATTGCTGCTGGGAGTTTCCAGAGTTGTAAAATCAAATGAACTTGACCAAACTGGCTTGTGTTGTTTGAACATAGAGCTGTTTTCAGTCTGAACAGCCTTTAACACTTGAACATTTGGAATCAATGTCTGAGAACACAAGAGAGTATGGAATGAAAGTCCAAGAACATGGAACAATACCTGAGACTCTTCAACATCCCAACCACGACAAGGTGTTCACAATGTTGTGTTTCTATATCTCAGGGATTGTTTCTCCAACATTTTATTGTCAGCTCCCCTGGTACCTGTTACATTAGCCTGATTGCCCAGCAATGCTCTCACAGGTTGAAGTAGTTAACCAATGTGGGTTTTAATGAGGGACAGTTCTGATATTTTTGGACCGCGGCTGCCAAGGGACTGTGGTTTATCACAGAGATTCTCAAGCTCCTTCTGGCATGTGATCCTGTTTCAAGTCCCAAAATTCTCATGAACCCAACAAAAATATACATGTAATGTGAATCTGATTACTTGTATTTTACTTAAGTAGTCTATTCTTTAAAAAAAGAAACTGTACAGAGTTCCAAATTTAAAACCTCTCCCTCTATTTCTTATTATTAGTAGCATATTCAAAAAAGTAGCCTTTCGGGAATTGTACCAACATAGTTGAATGCACTAAGTCGCTTTTGATCAGTCAATTACATGTTAAATAAGAAAAGTAATAAATGAAGTAGTTCAATGTATACATGCCTCTATTTACCCCCCTGTTGTCCTTTATATTGTTTGTTTTTATATCAGAAATATAGGGTTTTATTTCAACTAAATTGCCCAAAAATAACATGGATGGGTCATTCAACGTTTTTCACAGCTCAAATTAAAGATCAGTTTGAGTTTCTTTCATTACATTTTGGGAGATCAAAATGATAGCATATTTCTCCTTGTTTATAATTTAGTGTTGGTGATGTACATACAAGTGGAAAACAAGCAGGGAAAAATTTAGAAAAAGCGTCAAAAACTGTGACAAAAAAGGGACAATCAGACAAACAAAACTACAAAAAAACGAATAAAAACATCGGTAAAACAACAACTGAAACTGAACAAAAAGTGACAAAAATGTCAAAAAAGTGCCAGAAACCTAGGAAAAATGCTAAGAAATGTTGAACTTATTACTTATTTTTTAGCTGGGAGGACAAGACAAGGGTTAAACACATCCATTAATGAATTTAAAGAAAAAGGACAAGGAATAAAAACTAGCCATAATGCAGTCATCGTGGACAGTCCCAACCAGAGAAAGAGAGAGCACATGGCACTCTATTGATACCAACAACAGACAGCCTCAGTGGAAAAGAGCAGCACTAAGAAGGCAAAGGGAGGAATACAAAGAGAAGAAAGGAAAAAAGAAGACGTGGCTGAGATATTCCACCAAACTACTACCCTTTTTCAGCATTAGAGAAGAAAAGAAATACAACCCAATGACTCATCAAAAAAAAGTTAAAACATAACCAATAAATGTGCCCCTGTCAAATCAGTGCGGCAGGCCGATGGTGTCATCAGCCTTGCAGACAGAAGTCAGAGTTAACAGCTAAACAAACAGCTGTGTTGAACTGCACCCAGAGAAGCACGCTCTGACAAGAGAGGGCCAAGTTCAGCTGAAGACATTCACAAAGACGTTGCAACATGACGGGATGGCCGTCAATAAAGGAGTCCTGTCCTGCTGTCTGAGAAACATCTCTGTTGGCCAGAATTTCACAATAGTTTGTATTGAATTGTGAAAGTGTCAAAACAAGTTATGCTCTGTAATGTTGTGTTAAAAACAAATATCTAATACCACACTAATTGTTTTTTGATATATTGTTTAACAGTTCCCACTTCCCACAAATATGAACTTTTGCAAACTATGTCTTGTGGAGCTGAAGAGCTGGAGTCAAGATGGGGTTAGTCTCAAATTTCCAGCTGTATCTCCACAGAGCTGGGGAGTAGGGTCGGGCTACACCACTTATACATTCTGGAATAAGACAGAAAAAATCTCTCTGAGTTGTTTGCATTTCTTTAAACCAATTACAATCCTCTTGGGCGGGACTAAGCTCCACACCCAGAGACGGTGGCTCTGCTGACTATTCTCAAGAAGGAACTTGTTCTTATGGAACATTTGCACCTCGCTAAAGAAATCTCCTCATCCAATATTAAATTACATTACCTGTTGACACAATCCAGTAACATGAGTTATTTTAATTAGCTGACTATTTGGGGAAACCTCATTACCAGTTTATCTCCGTGTGTACTTTGTCCATGGCAACATCGGTCCAAAAGTGTCACAGTTAGAGAGGAAAGGCCGTAAACATATTCTTAATAACAATATTCCCTGAAAAAAACAAGCAGGCCTGCCCTGTTGCACAATCACAATTTTACAAGTTGTTTGGTTTCTGAAGAGAACGGAGTTTTAGAACGGCAACACACAGAGAGCGTGGAAGGCGAGGGAGATCTGACCCGTCAGGCACTTATCCTGGAAATGTACTTCTGTTGATCCAGACCATGATGCAGTTAGTTTAGCTCAGCAGTAAGACTGGAAGCCCAGCAAAGGGCTAGTTCTGTCAAAGGTTTATCAAAAGTGTCCCTGAGTATGACGTTAATGACTTGTAAATGACTCATTAAGTGGATACAGGATGTGATTGCCACTGTTCCACTCTAAGCCCAACAAAATCAGTGTTAGCCTTAACACCACGTTTTCACAATGACTTGGACTCAAAGGCCTTGGGAACGCCTTTAATCCTTTCTTTGTGACATTTTTTGTCTTATCTCTATTTTAAATTTTCCTCCAATGTATTTCTGCTTTCAGTCTTCAGGATTATTTTTGTCTTTTAAGCCTGCTGTGTTTGCAACATTATTTTAAAAGTGTGCACTTGGTATTTGATCATTGTTAATATTAGTAATGTTAATATTACACCTTGGAGTGTGTCAATTTGAACTGCCAGGGTCATGGCAGGATGACTGGCACTGTACATGGAAATTGGACAGGAAACAGTACTGAATGTCCAGTCCACCATAACTAACCCTTGGCAAGCTTTCAAAGCCACACTAAGTATATTTGTACAGTCTGTCTCCACTACAGGTGTGTGTGTGTGTGTGTGTGTGTGTGTGTGTGTGTGTGTGTGTACACACACTGGGTACATGCACTGGACTTTGCACCAGACTTTGAACTGTCATGCAAAGGAATAGAACAACAAAAAGCACTAAATGTTCTGAAAAGTGAAGAAAACTGATAGTGACAAACAGGGACGGCCATAAAAAATAGGCCCAGAGATGAAGAGATAGAGATAGACAGAGTGTGTGCGTGAGTGTGCGTGTGTGTGTGCGTGAGTGTGTGTGTGTGTATGTGTGTGTGTGTGTCTGTGTGTTTCATGCTGATGCTGAAGGGGGAAACAAGGCTAACTTTCCAACTTATATAAAGCTTTGCTCAGCAGATTCACACTCGGCTAACCTACTTTACATCCTCCCTTGTCTCATCTTTATTCAGCTCTGACAAACAGCTCTGTCAGGTGCCGTGCTGCCGCCGTCATCAAGATCTGAGGAAACGCGTCACGAACCGCAATTACAAAAGTAATTGATTTTTATTACATCCCATTTATAGGACATGGGGAAGTGCCACTGTGTCTTCAGACTACCAGGGTGTAATAAACCGGTACATGGTCCTGTCAGTGCTGTCCGTCTTAGCGGCATTGATTCCAAGGGCATCATTTATTATTAAAATTGAATTACATTTTTGGTTTCGGAGCCAACCGTTGGGGTCAAATTTAACGTGGGCATGTTTTGGTTTCTTCAGCTTCAGCTTAATAATAACTGTTGCTTTTTTACCATTGAAAAAGCATAAATGTTCCTCTTATATGTAAAATAAGCTTGTAAACCATTTCAACTCTGCCTCTAGGTGAATGAGAATCAAGAATCGATAAGAACGACAGAAAGACTTGTTGTTTGAGTCATAGTTGTTCAAATCAAAACGACCCTATGCTGATGTCATGGCCGTAAGTTGTTTGTAAGTGGAAAGCCTTTTAGAGTCCATGTCAAGATAAAAATGTGCCCATTAGCCAATCACCCTCATCAGTCAAACTGATGCTCAATTACTCAAGCAACTCAACTTTGTTAGAGTAAAACATGTCCATGATGTGACTGCAGAACTGTGACATCCATTATGTTGGATAATATTGCACAGAGGGGGTTCTGGTGAATAGTTTATGAGAAATTAACAAAATGAGGGCTTAAATCATGTCACCGACGTAATATACATAACATTAACATTAAGCAAGAGTTTACCTTTTTTTTTTTAAAAGGACTAAGAATCTGATTAAACATCCAACCCCAAACTAGAAGTCATCACTCAATGTCACATCCCTAGCTGAAAAACACCAACATCAATCCTCTACTCTGATGAGACTGGGAGACTCCAGTTCCCCTGGCGCTCTTTAGCAGTCATAAATAACAGCATGTGACTCAGCCATGAAGCCAGTCAGCTTCTATCAATCAACTAGAACCAAACCAACACCCTCCACCAAGCCACAGCACTGCAACCAAAGAACAAGTTCATACATCAGTACACTGCTTATGCAAGAAGCAGTCCCATTGCACAAGGAGACGTCTTTAAGGGTTAGAGCGCTGTTCTGTGAGGAATACTTGTCACTCTGGAAACCTACAGCCAACAGCCTTTCAATGCCGCGGCCTTGGAACATTTCCTACACTCTGAAATAAGCCATATTGTTCCTACTAGGCCTGCACGATATGAAGAAAACATGCGATATCACTAGGATAAAAAAACAAAACAGATATTGAAGTGTGCTCGGTTCTTCTTTCAGTAATCTCCTAAAAAACAAACAGCTTGCTGCATTTGATAACAAATGAAAGGAAATCCTTTCTAACATTCTTTTATTAAACAAATTGTATTGAATTGACTATAAAGGCAGCACTAAAAATAAGAATGGCAGTTATATTATAAAGTGCAGTTCTCTTCTTTTACAACTAACACTAACTAAGTGCCTTTCAAGTTGTGGCTACTGTGCCAGTTGATATCGTGATGATGATAAGAAAACAAAATGTTGTGCAGCCCTAGTTCCTACAAGTTTTTGTTTTACAAATTTACAAACTTAACGCTTGTCTTGCACATTGCAAGTTATGCGCTCATTGTGTCCCGTTGCATCCCCCTGCATGAAATAAACAACAACACATAGAGCTCTCAGCACCCTCAGTGCCTCCATCAAGATGTTACTGACCTTAAAGGCAAACTTGCGGGTGATGTTATCCGAAGGCTCCACTCCTCCAATTCGGAAACTAAGCAGCGGCAAACTCCCTAACACTGTGTCCTCCTTCTCGTCTGCGAAGAAAGAAATGATAGTGTGAAAACCTCCTAGAAGAGAGAATCGGAGAGACACAGAATAACGATCCGAGGCATGGCTACACCTACTGTGTGAGAGAAATAACAATTACAGCCTGCGCCAATTCATCCAACCTGCAGGATAAAAAGACAGCAAAACAGAGGAGTGTTCAGCACAGTCCAAACATGAGGGTGGAATCCAAGCTGCCTTCCTCCCAGCACAATCTCTGCTCCCACGGTGACAGCTTCCTAGAATAGATATCCATTATGGTCTGAGGTCCCCTCTGATAAGCAGCGGTAATGGCTCACACGCTCTCACACACACACACACACACACACACACCAGGATCCAGCGACGATAAATAGAAGCACTGTAGAAGGGGAGCACCAGTGCTTACTAAATAATGAAAGGAGCCATGAAAATTTCAGCAGTTTGAAAAGGGATACACACCGCTCTCTCCGTGAACATCCTACCTTCTATTTCCTGAACGCAGCTCTGCACCGACACTCTCCCTGCTGTGCTGAGAGTGTGTGTGTGTGTTTATGTGTGTGGATGTGTGTGTGTGAGAGAGAAAAAGAGAGAGAGAACAAACAAGGGCAATGGAGCAGAGAGAGAGAGAGAGAGATCTGGGGAGGGGGAAGGGCTTGTGCAATCATACAATACCCTGAATCTGTGTGTGTGTGAGTGTGTATGTGTGTGTGTGTGTGTGCTCGTGCGTGAGCGGGAGATAATGATCAGCCCATGTGACTCAGTGTTGCAGGAATCTTGGCCCCCAGCCAACTGTATACCTGCTGCCAGACACAAACAAACACACATACACACACACACACACACAAAGGGACAGCAGGTGAATAGAAGAACTTCTTCCTCCCCTCCATCCCTGTCTCCCTCCACCACACATGTGAATGGTTTATTGATTGAAAAAAAAAACGCATATGAATCTATGATGTAGAATCTAACTGTATTTACAGCTCACCTATCCTTCTACCAGAGGTTATAGCCAACAGCGACACTGTCGATTTAGCGGTAACCCTACTGAATGGCAGAGATAATCAAAAGTCATTTAGTTGGAGTCCAAGGCTACAGACCCCAGAGTGTGGATGCAAGGTGTGAATGTTTTTAAACCAAAATGTAGCAATGTAAATATGGCCCAAGCCTTTGAGATAGAATCCACATATTTTTCATCCAGCGTTTCTTGTTTGGGCCGTGTTTTCTGAAGTTGTTGAAGCCAAAGCTTCTGATGAATTCTGCCGGTTCAGTCAACATGTTTGTTGTCCTTGCTCATGTGTGGCGGCGCACAGCAGATACGTCACGCGTTACGTGGTATGTACATAGGTCATAAGTTACGCATGGAGGAAAACATTTCCTAAAAATCAAGTTTGTTCACAAGCTCCGCATCTTGAGTCCGAGTCGAGTCAGACGTCTTTTGATGACGAGACTCAAGTCAAGTCGGAGGTCACTGTGTGTGCAACTCCAGCCCGGGCTTCTTGCATAGTCCTTAACACAGGCTCTGGCAAGCCAAGAGGCCATCCCTTTCAGGGCCCGGGCCACTGATCTGGGCCCTGCCAAGAAGGGGTGGAACAGGGTTCTGCTTGACTCAGACAGCAGGTTACCCCCGAAGTGGCAGCTCCCATGGCGTGAGAAGAAAGGCAGAATCGTCCAAAGCAGAGCCGGCCAAAACCAACTTCACCCCTCCCACCTGAACCCTTCGGAGACAGCATTGTGGTCTATTAAGTAGCTAGCTGAGCTAGCATTCTGTACAAATACGAAATATTCTAACAGCTGCTAGCATGGCTGTAGACTCTTAAACCATATTGGAATGGGATTAACAATACAAGGAGATGTGGGGAATAAAGTATTCCCTGTGCTCCTCCGTGGGGAAATCCAGGCTATGGTCTGTAATACGCAGGGACAATGAGCAGGACAAATCTACAAAAGAAAGTTGGGGAGGCGTGGAGCGAGAGACACAGACCTAAGAGACTGTGTGGGGCAATTTTAGTCATAATTCAGTTGCACAGACTCACAACAGCTAATGACATCATTCAAAATGTATCTATCTCTACTATGTCATGGGGTGGCACGTTATTGTTATTATACAGTATAAGTTAAGTATAGACTTTTGTGAGACAGACAAGAATATAACATACATGAAGACCATTTGTAATTCTTGGATTTTTTTACAAACAGGGTGGGCAACACAGAGGCTGAGAGGCACCAATGTGAGGCTTACATATGTCTAATTCTCCTTTTCAAAATATTGCTAATTTGGATAAAATTCTAAACATAGTTAAAACACGTTTTGGAAAATGAGAGATTATAAATTTACACTTAAACTGTTCAATGGCCTTTTGTTAATTTCTTTTTTTAATGAGCGTATTGATTATAGAGTATCATTGATATTGATAGTCTAGTCTAAGTGAAGAAATATCTGAAATATAAAACTTATTGGTCGAAACAGACACACTCACATAAACCCAAGCTGTGCTTCGGAGAAGTCAGAGATAAAACACCCGCACAACAAAAAACAGGGCTTTTTTTCCTCCCCTTGTGCCCATGTTTTGGCCCTCAGTCCTGGGTGGCATAGCAATTGCAGTGGTAAATTGCACTGTCACAAATTCCTCCCTCCCTTGCTTGCTCTCTGTCTCTCTAAGCCTTCGTTTCCAAAACACAGCTGGGCCAGACGGAGACAAGAGGAGGCTGGAACACAACAGACGTGTTCAGAATACAGAGAGAAGCCCCCAGCACAGAGAGCAATAAATTCAAAATAAGAAAGAAAAGAACGGCCAGGGGCACTTGTGGGCCATGTTTGTTATCAGAAGTTTGCAAAATCATCACAACCTAGAATATTTTGTTAAATTGTTACGTGATAGAAAGCCAAAGGAGACAAACAACTGTATGTCAAATATAGCAAGATGGATTAGTAGATAGAAATAATAGATAGATAGAGAGATGGATACATGGATACATGAATAGATAGATAGATAGATAGATAGATAGATAGATAGATAGAAAGATTACATAATTAGATTTTATTGCCATACAGAGTGAACAGATGAACAACATTTCAATCCCCTGACACTGCCTTAACTAAAAACAAAATAAGTATAAAAAAAGAAAATGCCAGAGTTTAGTTTTACATTAAAATCTGACACTGAAAAAGGAGTTTGACAGCAGCATAGGTGTTATCGTTATTGTGACTTTTGGTAGCGGTTGGACTGTTATCACAGTTTGTTTTCTGTGAACATCTTCTGCTGCGCCCTGCACAAGGTTAGTCAAGGCTGCAATCAGCTCCGAGGTACAGGACAACACACCACTGAGACATGAGCCCCACAGTACTGGAAACTTACTGGAGCACTAGAAAAAGACAAGTCCCCAGGAAACCCGCGGAATACAAAGCACTGTGATTTGGATACAGATCAACTAAGAAAATAATTCAATTCATTCGTTTTCTTTTAAATTGTATTGTTTTCAGCAAAGATGAGTAATTTAACTACAACACTTGAATTCTGAAATGTTTCTTAAGGTGCATTTATTATTTAAAAAAAACCTAATGAGCTAGTTATGGAAAAACAAATGTTGCATTTACCAAATCATTGCTGTTCAATCTCTCCATTTTAAAAGAAATCTGCAAAAAGCAGCGAGGAGATTCCCCAGCTCACCGAACTTCAACCACCCCCCCCCCCAACTCGACTTGATTTCCTGTCCATAAATATTACAAACCGGATTGGTGACAAAGCGCAGCCCTGGCGGAGGCCAACCCTCACCTGGAACGAGTCTGGCTTACTGCTGAGAACCTGGACACAGCTCTCGCTTTGGTCACACAGAGATTGGATGGCCCTTGCCGTTGTTCCATGACGGAATCCGCATTGTTCCTCTTCAATCCGAGGTTCAACTATCGGCCAAACCCTCCTTTCCAGCACCTTGGAGTAAACTTTACCAGGGAGGCTGAGAAGTGTCATACCGCTGTAATTGGCACACACCCTCTGGTCCCACTTTTTTAAGAGGGGAACCACCACCCTGGTCTGCCACTCCTTAAATACTGTTCCAGACTTCCACGCAATGTTGAAGAGGTGTGTCAACCAAGACAGCCCCTCCACACCCGGAACTTTCAGCATTTCTGGACGGATCTCATTAATCTCTGGGTCTTTGCCACTGTGGAGTTGTTCAACTACCTCAGTGACTTCCACCAGGGAAATTGACAACAATCCCTCAAAAAGTGCTAGGGTCAAAGTAATCTGCCAGTGAGTTGAGAACGAGATCCCTGATAACTGCGTACCCTTCTCACTCATGGTAGTAACTTTATAACAACAACAATTAATACCAACAACTGACTTTTTTTAACAGGATAAAACACCACATTAATATTTTTTTCAAATTTAAACTGCAGACGGGCATGCTGGGAAACATTATAGCTGCTAGCTAGCCAGGTAGCAGAACAGTCTGTTGAGCTGGGAGAGGCTCCGGTCGCTACGGCACATTCAAGAACAGAGAAGAAAGTTAGAGGATGAAGAAAGACCGGAGGTACACCAGAACGACGTCTGCTCAAGTCTGTTTTGTCTCTACAAAAATCAGATATAATTTAGCCACTGTTGTTACTTGGTTGCGCTAACAGCGGTGCTAAGACATGTAAATGTAAATGTGCTGTATTTATATAGCGCTTTCCCAGTCTTAACAACTGCTCAAAGCGCTTTTACATCTACAGGAGACATTCACCTTTAACACACATTCATACACTGTGGCCGGGGCTGCCGTACAAGGTGCCACCTGCTCATCAGATAAACATTCACACACATTCACACTCCGATGCGCAGCACGGGGGCAACTCGGGGTTCAGTGTCTTGCCCAAGGACACTTCGACAATGACTGCAGGGGCGGGGATCGAACCACCAATCTTCTGATTGTCAGGCAACCGCTCTACCACTGAGCCACAGCCGCCCAGCTGTGACAAGTCACTTCAAGCATGCAGCGGAACATCATTATGAACGCAATAACAATCAGCCTACGGTCCTACAGACCGCTGAGGAAGACAGGAGAAAGACAGGTTCAGAGCAATGATTAAGACACTGAAAAATCATTTTCAATGCATGACTTACAACTGTAACAGTATTTTTACAGTGTGCCATGGGTACTTTTACTTAAGTAAAGGATCTGAATACTTCTTCCACCGCTGATTTCCAGAGACTGCAGCCCCCCCCCCCCCATTACCATGGTGATGTGCTCTGCTGAAATGAGAGCAGAGCCAGACTGCAGCCCAGTTAGCTCAGTGACCCATTCATCTGCATGTGAGAAATGATGCACACACACACTTTCTCTTTTACGAATACTGAATATGATTGGAAGATGTTTCCAATATTTTTTAAGCTCTGGCCCAAATAAAAGACAATCCTGATTATAAGACAACCCCCTCTTGTTCATGACTTATTGAAGGAAAAACAGCTTTTGATGTTCAGATGTGAAAATATTAAAACTTGTCACATTAGTCACATTTGTTAATCTACAATTTATGGACTTCTGGAATAATGTAAGTGAAAAATGAAACAAACTGTACTCTGTTGGTAGGACTAGGACTGGGCATTAAATCAATATTATATCAATATCAATTAGACAAGTGTCTTTTGATTGTAATTGTAGATATCTGTGTTGTCTTTTCCTGGTTTTAAAGGCTGCTTTAAAGTAACATGATGTCATTTTCATAGATGTTCTAGCTGTTCTATTGTCAGCTTTTACCCACTTAGTCATTATACAAATGAAGAAAAAGTAGTGTCTGCAGATGTTCTGCCAGATGTTACCCAGCTTCAGCAGCGTGCCCACACAGACACATGGTTAGAAATAGGTGTATGCATATGATCCACCTCCCTTCTGTCAGAGCATAATTTATAATAATTTAATAATTTATACTGTTTATTGATCCCCAGTGGGGAAGTTACAATTTACACTCTGTTTTGTTACAACACACAGGCCTGAAATACACAAACACACACACACACACACACACACACACACACAAACGCTCAGGTTCTATTTATGGACAAATGGAGAGCTGTCAGAGGAAGTGGGCTGCCCTGAGCGGTGCCTTGCTCAAGAGCACCTGGCAGTGCCCAGGAGGTAAAGTGGAATTTCTCCAGCTACCAATCCACACTCCGTACTTTGGTCCATACGGGGATTTAAACCAACAAGTATTAGGGCTGAATGTTAAAATTGCACCTGAAATATGCAAATAATGTAAAATAAATACAAATGTAAAAAAAGAAATAGGTGTATGTGTCCCAAGTAGCACTCTAGACAGCAAAACATAAACTCTGTGCTTCTGTTTACAAGAATTGCATCGGAGTCTGGTTGGACAAAAAAAACTGAATGCCTGTCCCGTACTCTGAGTCACTATGTCCCCTCCCATGCTCTGGTTCAAGGGATAATCACTGTCGCTGCCAGGTGGCCCTCTATTTGGCTCCATCTGCTGTTGTGAATGAGTATAGTGATACCCCAAATGTAAGACGACCCCACTTTTTGTGACGCATTTTGAGGGGAGAAAAAAAAAGTATTTTATATTCGGTAGTTTATTCATTAGTTTATGACTCTGAGAACAAAGGGAGAGCCATTAACATCACATAATATTTCAGAAATGTAAAGTTAGGCACAAACAAAACTTCTAACCTAACTGTCCACAATGTGGCCACAGTGAGTGCAGAAACTATGCATTTCTACAATGCCCTGATTATCCATAAGGGCAAGTGGGCCAGTGCCCAGGGTCACCAACCATTCACCACCAGTGGGGGCAACATGAAAATAATTTTTTCACAAATTGTTATATTATTGACTTGAAATTGTTGAAAGACAGATACAATACTTGTTTATAAACACTAATTTGACAATAATATAAATAAATCAAGATTACATGACCACTATCACTCCCCTCTCAACTCTGTCAGAGTTGAGTTAGTCCACAAGCACATGCAAATGTATGGGGGGGGGGGCTTTTAGGTATATCGCTCAGGGGCACCCCATTGTCTTAACACGGGCCTGGTTTCTACTGTTTCTAATCTTTAACACATCAATGTTTGTTGTTACAGGGGTGGTGTGATAAATGACCACAATAATAATCTGCAGATTATTATCAATTTTTTGAGTTTTTATTTGTGATCCAGATTGAAAATCTGTGGAATTTAGCAGACCGTTGTTTCCGCTTGTGGTGGAGATGCGTCACCATTTCAGTTTAATATGAGTTAAAAAAAAAAAAATCTGCCAAAGAATTTGTCCAATTCCGTGTGGCCCTGCTCATCACAAACGGTATAAAGTTAAAACCATAGAAGCAGATATCCGAGCTGGAGCAGAGAGTGAAACACAAACCTTTGTAGTAGAAGAGACATCTGTCAGCCAGGACGAACCACCTCTTGTTCCACTGCTTCACTCCACTGCTGGCCTGTGGGAACACACGTTGCATACTTATTCATCAGATAGCTCAGACTAAAGCTGCCCCGCTGTCAGCTGCAAGGCCGAGGAAAGTCTCGCAGGGCTCATAGTAGACCCTAGCTTGACATGCAATCTAATTAGGAATGACTGTTATAGTAATTAATAAAGTTGTCTGTACTCAGGATGTTCAAGATGAGGAAAGTATGCAAATACATGCTTGAATACCTGATCAAGGTCTAAGACTGAAACTTTCTAAATAAATTATTGCTTCCATAATGGTCAGTGTGGGGACTCTTATACAACGCTATGACATCATTGGGGTGATTATCTTAGACCTAACACAGCTCCCCCAGAGCAAGAGAAGTCATCAGAGGACCACGGACTGAGTAGGACTAAACATGACCAGGGGGCTGATGTAAAACCAGGGGAGTCACAGTAATATGGGAGGAGAGAAAACAGCTTTGACCTGCTTGTAAAGCCATCCCTGTTTGCTGACTGGGGCTTTGGGATTCCTGCGCATAGAGTTGGAGCGCTTCCCAAACGTGGCTGTTCTGGGAGCACCTCTGGGAGTACGAGATGTCTGCAGGGACGGAGGGAAAGACAGATACATTACAATTTACATCGCATTACATTTAGCAGACACTCTTATCCAAAGAGACTTCCACCAAGAGCATTCAACCATAAAGTTACAAGCTCAAAAGAGCAAGAATCGAGTACATGTACAAAGTTCTAAGTTCTTCTAAGTTAAAGGGAAGAAAGATAGACAGAGAGACAGAGAGACACACAGACAGAGAGACACACAGAGACAAACAGAGAGACAGACAGAGACAGAGAGACAGAGAGACAGACCAACAGAGAGGCAGACAGACAGACAGACAGACAGAAATAAAGGATAAAGAGGGTTTATACATTGGTTATGCATTTATTAAATGGTATTTATTCCCACTGTAATTCCCACTGTAATAGTGAAGTACAGAGGAGCGTCAGACAGTTTATGTTTTCATTCTTAAAGTGAACTTCCACATACATGATAAAGGGAAATGTGTGTCGGCGTGTGTCCATCCGCTGGTTATAGGCAGATCAGTCAGACCATTGCCAATTAAATTGAATCATTTTCTCAAATAACATGAGGTCAACGAGGGACATGAGGACAACAAAGGATGTGAGGGAAAGTTTGGTTAGTAATCCAAGAGCCTTCAGGCAACAAACGCAAGTGTGATCACATAACTTCCTAGGACTGATGAAACTAAAGGCAGTGCACAGTTAATATACTGACAATGGCGATTTCTTTTCTTTTTCAAATTTTTGGAATTAAGGATTGATACCTAACCTTAAATTTTGCATCAAACCTTCACAGATCGCTTTGAAATAAAATTACAACCTGGCTTGTTGTTCTTTTTGAGCGGAGCTGTTCAGATACGCAAAAAGAATTTCGGTGTAAACTGAAAGTTTGTATCATATGTTTGCGCATGCCTGCATGCGTCAAGTGTGTGTGTGTGTGTGTGTGTGTTTGTGTGTGTGTGTGTGTGTGTGTGTGTGTGTGTGTGTGTGTGTGTGTGTGTGTGTGTGTGTGTGCACTCACCCGGGTGTAAGACTGGCCTTCTGGGGACAGGTCTGACACCATATTTGCACTTTTGGAGTGAGTGATCTTCTCAGCATTAGTGTTCACCTTCCCATTCATATCCAAATCACAGTGCCTGGACAGAGGAGCAAGGACATACACGGCTGTTAGTACATTTGTACTAATCCTTGTAGTCTTGTTGCCTGCCAAGAGAAGTGTGTGTTATTGCCAGAACACCTGCTGTGCAAAATATCTGATCCCAACTGATTTGTCTAGGTCTAATCTGCTCAAGTCTACCACACTGCAGACTTTTCAGCAGTGTAAAGACCAATATTTACATCTGCATCTAGTGGTGGTATGAATAATGAGTCTAGACTGTTAGATGCAAAGGTGTTATGCTGCCTTTGCTTTGTTACAGTTTTTGTTACCATGTAGAGTGTAGAGTATATATATTGATTGAGATTGTTGATGAAAAGCTTAAACTATGTGTAACAATATATAATAATATTGAGGAGGTGACACATTGTGATATAGAATCGTTGACAAAATAATCGTAATTGAATCATGAGACCAGTGAAGATTCACACCCTTACACGCAGAAATAAATACAAAGGTGCAGTTTAAATGTAACTTAAAGCTACAGTGTGTAAGAATTTCTCCCATATAGCCGTGAAATTGTATATCACAAGCAACTGAGTATTACTTTTTAGACCCTAGCATTCTGATCTGTTTTAAACTCTTACGTATTACCTAGGTACTGTCAGGGCACACCCTCATGCTCTGTTTCTGACTGGCTAGTAGTCCTTACCTAGGTACTGTCAGGGCACACCCTCATGCTCTGCTTCTGACTGGCTAGTAGTCCTTACCTAGGTACTGTCAGGGCACACCCTCATGCTCTGCTTCTGACTGGCTAGTAGTCCTTACCTAGGTACTGTCAGGGCATGCCCTCATACTCTGCTTCTGACTGGCAAGTAGTCCTTACTTAGCTACTGAGCACGTGCGACTCCCAACAAAGATTGAACAGAAGGGATATGTCTCACTCTGTAGCTAAAACAGAGAGCTCAAAAACAGGGTAAGAAGATGAGCTATTCTGGTACAACCTCTAAATACAATTATGAACCTGAAAATGAGCATAATATCAGGTATTTAACAGAAGTTTATGCATTTACTCGTTATTTTTGGACAACTTGATAAACAAAAGATGATTGTTTCTACGGTACTGCTGACGGAAACTAGGCCTACATCATATTAATTTAAAGTAAAAAAGACGGAAAGCAGAAAATACAGAAAATGCAGAAAATGTAATGTTTTTCTTTACAAATCAAATAAATGTTTGACTGATTGACATGTGATGTGCATTATTTGTAGAAAACAATTAGTTTTTAGAAATGTTGTATGATATATTGTCTCTAGCTTTAGTGCGTAACTTCTTTTACATTAATTAGTGTCGGTTACATTTAAGCCATCACAAAACGGTTGGCACAAAGCTAATTAAAAAGTGCTCTAAGCAATGCCACGCGTGTTTTACAATTCAACATTTTTTTTCACATACAGCAATCATCTCCTCACTATCTGCTAGCTGCTTGTCCCCTGGACACACTGTAAAAAACATCTCCTCACTACCTGCTAGCTGCCTGTCCCCTGGACAAACTGTAAAAACATCTCCTCACTACCGGCTAGCTGCCTGTCCCGTTAACACACGGTAAAAAACAGCTCCTCACTATCTGCTAGTTGCCTGTCCCCTTAACACACTGTAAAAAACAACTCCTAACTACCTGCTAGCTGCCTGTCCCCTGAACACAATGTAAAAATCAGCTCCTCACTACCGGCTAGCTGCCTGTCCCCAGAACACACTTTAAAAAAACATCTCCTCACTATCTGCTAGCTGCTTGTCCCCTGGACACACTGTAAAAAACATATCCTTACTACCTGCTAGCTGCTTGTCCCCTAAACACACTGTAAAAAACATCTCCTCATTACCTGCTAGCTGCCTGTCCCCTGAACACACTGTAAAAAACATCTCCTCCCTACCTGCTAGCTGCACGTCCCCTGAACACACTGTAAAAAACACGGTCTCTGACAGACCAGGGTCTACAAACAGCAACAAAGACCAACTCCGCCAAACTGCACCATGAAGCATACACAAACGGTGTTCCGTAAGGGAGGGACAGGGGATGAGATGAGGAGGAGGTAGGGGCGAGTAGTCTCAGTTATGTTTGAAAATGCTTGAACGTCAACAACAAGTAACGTCACCCATCACTGCATAGAGCACCTTTAAGGCTATCAGCTCCATCAGCTCCAACTATCTATGTTCCTCTTCCTCTTCTGCAGAGTCGATCACGTTTTTTTAATCCTATGTGTCCTCCTCGGCTGTATCGAGGAGGGGGGTATTATGTGGATGCGATGACAGGGTTGTTGTCATTACTTAGAATTACTCATGGGGGAGACAGAAACTACCTCATAGCTTTAAGGGCTTGTTACCATAAGTGATTACCAATTTTGTCTTTTTCTCTTTTCCTGCTAACAAACAGTAATCCATAAATGTGCTGTTGGGGAGTATGTATGTTAAGGGGGATATAGTATTTTCAAATCTGAATCGCTATTTGAAAAAAGTGCGATTAGCTAATCGTGAAGAATGTGCAATATTTAGTTGAATGTTTGGTGTAGCATTTGTTTTTTTTCCATTCCTCTTTTTATTATTGTATTTACAGTTTTTTTATAAGTTACATGCTGGCATAATGTAACATATCACAGATTGTTTACAGAAATATCCTATTGTCAGTGTATTTTTATATTTTTTTAACTTTGTTGATATGATATTAGAAGGTGCAATATTTAGATGCTGCTGTTTAACTGAGGCAGATTAGACATCTCAGTTTAGAGGAAAGTACTAATATGTTATTATTGGAATAGTTTTTTATGATTACTTTAGCTTTCATGATATATGCTCTTTGTTTTACTGCTCATTGTTCATGCTTATTGAAAGAAAACACTCATATCGATGTTCTCATCCTTGCATAAGAATAAAGAGCGGTTTTGATGATGTTTCATGTTATAATGCTCCATGACATGTTTTATCTGTTACACAGTAGATAATGAATTTAGGCAGCAAAAAAAGGAACAAAAAAATACACAAATCCAATTGTAATTGTAATTTCTGGCAGAAAAAAGTCACACATGTTTGGCCCTAATGAAATGATTTGCAGATGTGTGCCAATGTGGCTGACTAAACATATTACTGCTGGTAAATTGCGTTTATAGGTTACTTACTGAAGATAGGAGTGTATGGTTGCAGGCTCTTCCAGCTGGATCGGGCTCACTGCTGGTCCAGCTGGTCTACTGGGGTCATGTTGACTGGAAAAAGACACATGAAGCACACATAGGACATAGATCAACACACTATATCAAAGATGGCATTCCGGAATGTCAAATCTCTCCATTGTTCAATTGGGATGTTCAACAGATAATCCTGGCTGAAAAATAATAACACTTTTATTAAAATCTTAGTCTTATTTTGACAGTTTCTTCAATTCAATTTCAATTCCATTTTATTCATAGTATCATATCAAAACAAGAGTTATCTCACGACACTTTACAGAGAGAGTAGACCATACTCTGTACATTCTTCCATCATTTCTATCACTTGATGCAGTAGGAATTCTGGAGTTTGACCCAAATGTTAGCAATTAACTTGGTGGATTCATTGATCCTATTACTCATATGAATAAAGGACATTTGTGTGGTGTGTTTGTGGATTTTTTTGGCATGCGGCCACATTATTGACTTGAAACTCTGAGGATAAACATAAAGTATGTTTATAGTGGCAACCAGAGTCCAAGTGTTTTCTTTTTGCAAAAACATTACAAAATACTTTATGATTCATCGTCATGTCATCCAATACAGAACATTAACATTATCATCCAAAAATGTCCTCATTTTGTGATGAGAAAAGTATTCCTGAGTTGTCTTTCTATTTTTGTCTTAATTTGTTGAGGTGAAGGTGACAAGTAAAACATGGCAAACTCTCCATGATACCCCCAGTCACTGATGACATCACACAGTCAGCTGAGGAATCAGCTGATCAGAGCACAGCGGCACTGCAGCTGTCTGCCTGCATAAGCTCATTCCTCACATAATTTACTTCACAGTATTCAGAATCCTCAGCTACTTCAGGGCTTCAAACTCACTTGCTGCTGTTCTGGATCCTAGAACACTCTGAGTGTGTGTGTTTATATGTGGGTATTTGTGTGTGTGGCATCTGGCCTAGTAGCTGCATAAGAGTATCTGTGCGGCTTCCTTTCACATATTGTATGTTCTTAAATGTGTGTGTGTGTGTGGGTGTGCGAATTACTTTAGAGCTACCCAATGAAACAAGATCCGGTCTGCATGTGTTAAGCCTCTGTTGAATTTTAAAAACAGGCCTTTTGTTTACTGCCGGTGGCAATATTGTTTCAGATAAAGATAGTCATAACATCATAGTCACTGATATGAACTGAATCACTGAGTCATTGAAACATAATAACAACAGGATAAACAGTGTGTGTAAAATCCAATCCAAAGTCAGTTTCCATCACAGGCCTTGTCCTCACCATTGTCAATGGCAACAATCACCGTCTAGACGCACTCTTTACACTGCTGCCATCTGGCTGCAGATACAGACCTTGAGGGGTGGTAGGACTTGCTTTGGAAGAGGTTTAGGGCCTTCTGCCATAGCACTGCTGGAGAAACCACCTGGCTGATCTTATAGAGATCTGGTGTCATTGTTGTAAATATGCTCGTTTCTACGTGTTTTTTTTAAATCTGTTGATGTATTTGTTTGTGTACAGTATATTGCCATGTGCATCAACCAGACTGTGAAAACAAATTTCCTATCCATCCATCCATCCATGTGGCCTGAGGGCCTGGTGTGTTTCTTACTGACCTCAACAGGTAGAACAGGCTGTTACGATGTTCTCGATGATGCAGGAGTATTTCAGAGGATATTCTGAATTTTGTGAGGTGTGTGAGGTGAAAGAGTTTCTCTTTTGCCTTTCTCACCACTGAGTCAGTATGCAGCACCCAGGTCAAACCCTCGGCGTGGACACCAAGATTCTTATAGCTGTCCACCCTCTCCACAGAGGACATGTTATTATTAATGGGTGTAGTTCCTTCCCTACTTCTTCTCATAGTCCACTATCATCTCTTTACTCTTGCTGTCATTCATGATTAGGTGGACAGGTCCTCTACTTCTTTCACTTAGGCCTTTTTGTTGTTGTCTGTGATCAGACTCAGCTGTGTAGTCAGCTAACTTTACTATGAGGGGCCGTTAGGGACTTTACTCAGAATTACCTCTCACGAACACATGTGAAATGCTCTTACATACACTAC